>NW_027506340.1:0-87320 GCF_021521415.1 Bidens hawaiensis | reverse complement strand
CGTTCAATAAAATAAAAGGTCATTAAATATAAATATATTGCATATTATAATTTTCCTTGCATGTTTTCATGTTTTGAAAAATATCTTGAATCGCAACTTTAAAAAGGAACCCATTCTCAATACAACAAATATAAACATCATTTATATAATATTTACCCAAATGATTATGCAAATCCGACTTCACATGCTTCATTGAAGAAAAACACTTCTCAAACGATAGACCAACATGTATTGGTTGTTGGCGATGGTTGAAACCTTGAGGCGAACGACAAAGAAAAAAGTTGATCGGTTGCTGAGTCGATGACCGATGTTTTTATTTGTTTATTAACTAATCTTTTTATCATCGATGGGTTCGAATATACTTTTTTTAAAACGATAATAGGTTCGCTCGCCGAAAAAGAATGAGTTCGCTCGTTAATTCAACACTATAGGTTATATATAAAACCGAAAAAGGACCGGGTTCAGCTGAACCCGAACCCGGTGATGATAGTGTGGCTCCGCCACTGATCCCACGGGGTGAAGACTTCGAAGAAACTTTCCTACAACCGTCCGATCATTCTTTGTTTCCTCATATACCCGGTTTTTAATTTACAATTTCCGTCGCCTTTGATAGAAAGTTGGCCTTAGCTTCATCCTTCCTTCATTTGGAAAGTCTCAAACTCCTTTCTTAATCCCGCTAGTTTGGCCGTCTTCACTTAAATTCTTCTTGATACTTCGTTTGTGAAAGACTTCTTGCTTGCCTTAGCTTCATTAATTCTAGAAAACACTTCACCGTGAAATGCTTGTTGGATGATAAACAAAGCACGAGTATCCTTCTTCTTGTTCTTATGCTACCGTGTGTGAAGAAACACTAACCGGACCCACGACAGATTACTGGTAACCTGGGGGTTGGGTAGCTGTTTCCCACGAGGGGTTAGACCCTTGGAAGATGGTTCTTCTGATAACCTGCAAAACAGACACCGTGAGCTCGTCACTGAGAAGGGGGGGGGGGTTCCTCCTTGTGACCACCCTCCGGCGTGAGAATCAGACTAGATTGCTCTTTAAATATAAAAGTATATTAAGAGATTGCTAGAGCAGATATCAGGTATATTATGATGATAATGTGATAATGTAATGTGTTTAGACGATCATACCATTTGGGGTATTTATAGCCGAAGGTAGGTTTCCAAGGAGGTATGGCCGGCTGCAACAGTGTTCCTGTTCATCAACAGTAGCCTATGCACGTGCCCTGCCGTAGTTGGTGGGTAGGCAGCGGCTGATAGTGACCAGGCCTGCTGTATACTATTCCCTTTCCACCAACTGCCGGCTACGCACGTGGTATGACAGTAGTTGGTGAGTAGGCAGCGGCTAATAGTGATACAGTACAGGAGCATGTTGCTCGCCATACTGTATCAGTGAGCTGTCGTATCTCTAATCAGATCTTTCGCCCATACCTCGTCAGGTACAGTAAAAGGTCCTTCAGTATACAGACTGGCTTATTTGGGCGGGAGTATTCCCCCTCCCGCCTCTGTGCGGGATTGCTCCCGGCTTGGCTCATTCCTTCAGGTGACACTGAATGATCGAGAGCTAAGTGCCTTGTGCGTGTAGCCATGCTGCGCGGGTGGCCTTCCCTAATGGCTTGTATCCGAGGCTGCGGGGACAGGCGGAGTCCTTCACCATTGGGAGGCATTTCCTGCGGGACCAGCTTGCGTACTGCGCGTAAGGACGTCACGTCTCTGAGCATGGTTGGTCCTGCGGATCCAGTTGGTCTCTGCGCAGATGTCCCTGTTTAAGGTGAGTCTTGCGGGTCCAACTGGGCTCTGCTGGGACCTACCTCTTCAAGTCCCCCCAGTCCAATGTTCTTCTCATGAGTGTTTAATAAAGTGAGGTGAACTTTTGGACTTGAGCAAAGGGTTTTGAAAAGGGTTTTGTAAGGTTTTCCATGGGGATTATTTCCGCGGAAGTCCTTGTCACTTGCAGAAATGCCCGAGTTTTCTGCTTGGTCTTTGGGTATGATGCGGGTAGGTCTGTAACCTCCTCGCAAGTCAGGAGCATTGAGTCCCAGTTGTATGTATTTTCCATGAGGTTTTGGTAGTTTTGAACATAGTGATCAATTATGTTAAAACCATCAATTCCATCATTGAACTTCCAACAACGTAGTTCTCGACGTTCCCGCTATGCGGGGATGTTATTTCCGTTTCCGCAAGCATTGCCCAGAAGATCCTTCTTGGTTTCAATTCCCAGCGGAGCGCTTGGTATGTGAAGGGTTTTGCCTTGACACTGTACCTGCGCTCGTCTTACGGTTACTTTACTTCCAAGGTATTCCTGGCGTCAATTCCCTGCGGGTGCTAGGTATGTGGAGGGTTTTGCCTTTACACTGTACCCGCACCCGTCTTGTAGTTACTTGGTTGCCGAGGAATACTTGGCTTCAATTCCCTGCGGGTGCTAGGTATGTGAAGGGTTTTGCCTTAACACTGTACCCGCGGCCGTCTTACGGTTACTTGTTTGCCAAGGTACTTGGCTTCAATTCCCTGCGGGTGCTAGGTATGTGAAGGGTTTTGCCTTAACACTGTACCCGCATCCGTCTTACGGTTACTTGTTCACCAAGGTTTACTTGGCTTCAGTTCCCTGCGGGTGCTTGGTATGTGAAGGGTTTTGCCTTTACACTGTACCCGCATCCGTCTTACGGTTACTTGTTCACCAAGGTTTACTTGGCTTCAGTTCCCTGCGGGTGCTAGGTATGTGAAGGGTTTTGCCTTTACACTGTACCCGCACCCGGCTTATGGTTACTTGTTTGCCAAGGTAAGGGGTACTTTCCCGCTTTTTAATATTTTCGAATTTTGAATTTTGAAATTCGAAGAGTTGGTGAAAAGATAAGAACAGTCCAAACCTCTGAAACGTCGTGCGACGGTTTCTTCTGACTGTCAGGACGTGCAGGAAGTTATGGTGACGTGACAGAACATGGTCATTCCAGTCGCTTTTTCAGGCGCGTGGGCGCGATTTTTCGGGCGCGTGGCCGCGAAATTACTGGCACGCGTCCTGTCAACAGCTGTTGCCAGCTTGCTTTTTGCCACGTGTCATAGTTTCATTGCATCGTTGATTTCTCTCTCCTCCGCATTAAATTCACCGCATTAATTGCGATTAGTATATAAAGGGAGAGAGGCCTCTTTGAATCCATACTTTCACCTCTCTTCTTCTTAGTGATTTCCGGCAAATACTCCCCTTTTTCAGGCAAGCATTTTCCCGAAATCACTCTTCTTTCAAAAAATGTCTTCTCATGATGCTGAAGCTGTAGCCGACGATATGAGTACTGCTGGCGAGTGCCAGTGTGCTCTACCTGTCGATCAGTACCAGTACATCGTCAGGAAGTTCATGCTCGACTCTCTCGAGCCTGAGTTTCCTGAATCCCACCAGACTGTGTACGATGCCCCCAGTGGCAAGATCGGGGTATATGCTGCATTCTTTGTTTATGGGAACCTTAGGTTCCCATTGACAAAGTTTGTGTACCGTGTCCTGGAGAGGCACGGGGTGCACCTGACCGAGGTGCATCCGATGGCGATTGCCAAGGTCCGGCACTTCGAGTGGGTGTGTCGGATTCTGGGTATTGAGCCCTACGTGGACCGCCTGATGACCTTTTATACTTGGAGGTGCGTCCAGGGCTGGTACACCCTGACAACCCGTATTAAGGGTTTGAAGATCTGCGTGACCGAGCGCAGTCTCCGATCGTGGAAGCGGGAGTTCTTCTACATCTCTGCCCGCGCCATCCCCATTGCTATGAAGTTCAAGAAGGTCAAGCGCTTCCGAGCCTTCACGCTTCCAGCTACCAGGAGGCGGAATGGTTCGCGAAGATATCCCGGGTCCAATCTCCGGTTTACCGGTTTGCGGAGTCCGGGATGGTGCTGCTGGGGATGAGCCGGGTATGGAAGGATGCGTCCCGGTTTCCCATCCTTCTTGAATACGGTTTGAACTCTATTCCTTATGGTATGTCTTGTCTTTCTTGCTGATATTAGTTAATTTTCTAACTGTTTCTTTTTTCTTTCAGAGGGGAATAATTTGGAGTCGCTCCTGTTCCCGCGGGAAGCTGACAGTCCCGTGCGGGTGGGCACTCGTGCTCTGGACGACAATGTGTTGCCCATCCTGGAGCAAACGGCGGATAGGTTTGTGGAGGTCTATCCGCCGGGCCAAGAGATCCTGAGCCACCGGCGGCCAGGTAAGGAGATATTCTATCCTGAACCCCTCAATGCTGTACCCGTTGCTGGAAATCCTTACATCCTGTCTTCTGAGGAATCCGCAGATGGTCCTCCCCCTTGTGCGGAAGAAGAAGGCTGCTGCCGGCGTGAAGGGGAAGGAGAAGGCCTCCACAGCTGATCCAGTGGTTCTATCTGACTCGGAGTCAGATAGTGAAGAGGTGGCGGGGAAGCCCGGTGGTGAGAAGACCACTGCTCCGGAGGCTACGACCGTTACCTCCGGAGAACCAACGAAGACGACGGTGACCGGTACCAAGAGGCCGGCTCCATCGGGTTCCTCCCCGCCCGTCCGTACGTTCAGGGTCAAGAAAACCCGTAAGTACAATCATAGTTTGTCTTTGCAGATTTATCACTATAAATTTATCTAACACTTTCTTCTTTGTGCAGGCGTGGGTGTTGACGCATTCCGGGGTGAAGCGCAGGGGAGTATCTCCCCGCCAATGACGGTAGGCTCGGTCAGCCTTCCTGAGGCGTCGACCCAGGCGCCTGCGCCTGCATCCGCTGGTCCAGTTGCTCATTCCT
This sequence comes from Bidens hawaiensis, assembly GCF_021521415.1. Classification (NCBI taxonomy): domain Eukaryota; kingdom Viridiplantae; phylum Streptophyta; class Magnoliopsida; order Asterales; family Asteraceae; genus Bidens; species Bidens hawaiensis. Next base: position 82,572 of record NW_027506340.1, on the reverse strand, counting down.
TTGAGCCAACTGTTCCGGCAGAGATGACGTCACCGCCGGCTGTGAGTGCTATTTTTACAGTATCCTTCACAGAGCCGGCGGTTACTGCTGCTGCTTACAAGGCGGCGACCACGGCGGCGACCACAACGGCGACCACGGCGGCTGCCACCATGCCCGCGCCACCGGCACCGATGGCCGGACCATCAGGTACGCGCAGGGCTTCCCGCCGATCTTTGCCACCTTCCCGTCTGCCTGACCTGTTGGATGGATTTCCTTTAGGTTCAGGTGATGGGTTTGGCGGCTATCGGCCTGTCATTGACCCTACAGGTGCGTAGGGTTCCTTTCTTTTTCCCTTATGTTTTCTATCATCTTTTCCTTACTGCTTTTGTTTCTTTTGCAGTGTCGGATTCCAATGAAGTGTATGTTCCTCGATGGAACATACGCCGAGGAACAACCCTTCGCACACCTGTGGAGTGCGTGGACTGGGCTCGCCACGCTGCTCCTCCGGGTGCGTTGGGGGAAGCCATGGTTAGCTACCAGGAGGGTAGGCTAACTAATGAGCTTCGGGTTCTCCAGGCCCGGATGCAGCCGCGCGTCGAGTTGCTTTGTCGTGAAAACGACAAGTTGAAAGCAGCTCGCGCCAAGGACATATCTGAGGCGCGTGCTCTCCGGGAGGAGAACCAACAGCTGGCGGCAGCTGCCGCCGACAAGGAGAAGGCCTTCAAGGCCCTCGAGGTTGAAGTTCAGGCGCGACTCGAGGCCCGCTCCAAGGCTGCCCAAGCTGTGAATGAACAGCTTCGGCTGGCCAGGGAGACTGCGCGAAACGCAACCGAGAGGGCTGCCAAGGCTGAAGCCGTTGCTGAGCCTTTGCGTGTGGAGAATGAGGAGCTCAAGGCCAAATTAGAGGCTCTCCAACGCGCTCATGATGCCTTGGCAATGGAAGATGCCAAAAAACTCCAGGAAATCCTGGACCAGAGGGGGGTGCTTGACCACACCGAGCGGAAACTTAAGGGCGTCGAAGAGGCTGCCGCAAAGGAAGTTTTACTTGCCAACCTTAACAAGAGCGAAGCCGAACGCGCCCATAACGAAGCTCAAGCTGCCCTCCAATGGCTTCTTCGAGAAGCGTTGCCTCAGGTATGTTTAGCTTTATCTTCTCGCTTTTCTTTTGTAAGAAAAGGTTCTAATACTTGTATTTTTTCTTTGTAGGTTGTGCGTCGGGTCTTTTCAGAGACCTCTTACGATGATGCTATGACCGCAGCCCTCAACGCTTCTCATGAGGATGGGGAAAAGGCCGGCTTCCTGCTTGGTCTAGGGTTTGTTGAGAAAGGCGTCCCGCCTTCCAACTTCCCTTTGTTCGATGTGGATACCGAAGCCATTTATGACCAAGCATTGAACCGATACGCCGCCTTCCCGCATCCAGTGGTGGAGAAGGTGGACGAAGTAGCTGCTGCTGATGATGGGTTAGCTGTCCTCAAAGCGTTCCTCGAACCACCCCGTTCTTCTGACGGAGCGGGTCCAAGTGGAAGCGGCCCTGAAGCTTGATCCTGAAGATCCCTTCCCATTGCTAAGATAGACTTGTATAGTTTTATTCTTTTAGGCGGGTAGTTACCCGGCCATTCTTGTAATATATTCTTGAAATATTAATCTTTTTGCGTATAAGATTGTTATTTCCTTCTTTGGGTTCCTTGCTTTATAAACTTATGACTTGCATACTTAGTTTAAATTAGCAATTTTCCAAGTGTTTAGAATAAGAACCTTTGAACGTGGTTGATAATGGGTTAAAGTTTCGCTTCCTCCTTCGTGATTGTGCGGGTAGAACCGTCACTTGCACTTAGTAGGATGGCTTTAACTTTAAACCTATATCTGACCTGCGTGTAGGTTTTCCTCACCTTTTGAGGATAAGTTAACCTTTGAACGTGGATAACAGGAAGTTTTGCTTCCTCTTTCGTGATTGTGCGGGTAGAACCGTCACTTGCACTTAGCAGGATGGCAAAACTTTACCCTTATCTGACCTGCGTGTAGGTTTTCCTCATCCTTTTGAGGATAAGTTAACCTTTGAACGTGGTTGATAGCAGGAAGTTTTGCTTCCTTTTTCGTGATTGTGCGGGTAGAACCGTCACTTGCACTTAGCAGGATGGCAAAACTTTACCCTTATCTGACCTGCGTGTAGGTTTTCCTCATCCTTTTTAAGAATTTTGTTTTGAACCATTCGACGCGCGGTTGTCGATAGGTTAGTGTTCATTTTCCTTTCATGATTCATGCGGATAGACCGGCACTTTCATTTAATGGGATAATTGAACTCTTCTCCTTCAACTGACCTGCGTGAAGGTTTGCCACGTTATTGGGTTCGTGCGGGTAAGACCGCCTTCCCACGCAACGGCTTCACGTAATGTGAATGCCGTCACCAGTGTTGGATAGTTTAACCGTTCGACGCGCGGTTGTTGATAGGTTATTATTCAGTTTCCTTAATGATTCATGCGGATAGACCGGCACTTTCATTTTTGGGTGCTGAACTTTTTCCCCTTCAACTGACCTGCGTGAAGGTTTGTCACGTTGCTGGGTTCGTGCGGGTAGGACCGCCTTCCCATGCAATGACGACGTAATTATGCGGTGAAAACCGGCATATTAGTTCAGAAAAGTATAAATGTAAAATCATCAGCTTCGGTGTTAAAGAGAATCATTTCCATTAGAAGTGGCTCTTGGCCTTTTCTTTACAAATTGGAATTGATTACATGCAAATTGTGTAAATGAGCTCCCTTCCATGATGTTGGGATGGGAGTGCCATCGAGCCGATACGCACCTGGTTCGGGATCTCGTTCTTTACGCAGCATATAGTCTCGATATTGAAGCTGGAATTTTGATTCGTGTTTTCCCCAGCTGGGGTTCTACACGCACCCGCCTGCTCAGCCTTTATTGTGCCACGAGGTGCGCGAGCGTCCCATCTCTGACAAATGCTTCGACCATGTCCTTTACGTCTATGCATTCTTCAGTGTTGTGGCCTTTTGTCTTGTGGAAGTTACAGTATTTGCTCCGATCAGCATCGTGACGATGTCGGATTATTGGAGGCTTTGGCCATGGGAGCTCTTCAGTGGCGAATATCTCAGTGACGCTTTTGGTGAGTGGCGTCCATCTGGAGTTCCGGTGCGACTGTACATTATCCCTTCCGCCCACTCGATGTTGCAAGCCGGATGAGGTGTCAAAGTTTACCCTTGACTGCCAAATGCCTTGCTTTCGCTTTTTATTTAGTCTGGCGGTGAGGACGTTGTCTTCTCTCGTCTTCTGAGTGTAGAGGTTTGTGCTCTGTGGGAGATCTCTACCCAGTTGCTTCTCTGTTTCCGCATAGCGTTTTGCTGCTGTCATGATGCCATCCCATGTGGATGGCATGCCATCTTTACCCGTTAGGGTGCGGATGAGCTCTGGGTCATGTGCGCCCTGGATAAAGGCGGCGCGAACAAGATCTTCGCTGATATTGCCCAAACTTAGCTTCTTTGAGTTGAAGCGAGTGATGAAGTTTGGCAGAGATTCATCTTCCTCTCGTATGCATTTGAGGATTGTCCATTGCTCCTCGGTATACTTCCGTTGCTGGCTGAAGTCTTGGCTAAACTTCTGCTGGAAGTCTGCCCAGTCGTAGATGTGGTTGACCGGTAGGCGATCAAACCAAGCTCTAGCAGCCCCCCACCAGCGTCATTTGGAACATGTAACACCACGTGGGTTCCGTCCAATTGCTGACGGTTGCCCCCCGCTATGAACCTGTTCAAATGATCGTCTGGATCAGATATACCGTCATATGTGCCTATGTTAGGCATTTGTTTGGCACTCTTTGGGGCGATTGCTTCAGCAATGTCCCTTGCAAATTTGGACGTTCCTGCATTTGCAACGTTTGGTCTGAACGTTTTAGAGAAGTCTCGTGGACTTCCACCTGTGCTTTTTGGTTTGAAGGCTTGTCCAAAATGCCTTTTCGGTTGGGATTCCGTTTCCTTACGCTTCCCTTTTGCCCTATGGCGATGGTTCGCGTCGGAGTCGGATTCCTCCGAGTCATCCTCCCAGTATTCGAATTCGTCGGCCTGTTGCACGGAACGCAAGCGTTCGTCCAACTCAGCCTGGAATTCCTTTTGTCGTGCCTCCGCCCATGCCTTAACTTCATCGAGAGTCTGGCGGGGGAGTCTTCGTTTTTCAAACTGGGTATCGGTGGATCCCAGTAGGCGATCATTTACTGCACTTGCCCCAGCTTTGGTAAGTGGGGTAGTGTTCGTAAAATTTACTTCACTTGCCCCGGCTTCGGTAGCCGGGGTAGTGTTCGTAAAAACTGTGTTGCCGGTATTCCCCCTAGTAGCTGGGGTTGTGGTTACCGGAATTTCTCTAACCATCTTTGTAAAAGTTTGAAAAAACTGGAGAAAATTGTAGTTCTAGCTTTATGCACGGATGGCGCCAATGAAGAAACACTAACCGGACCCACGACAGATTACTGGTAACCTGGGGGTTGGGTAGCTGTTTCCCACGAGGGGTTAGACCCTTGGAAGATGGTTCTTCTGATAACCTGCAAAACAGACACCGTGAGCTCGTCACTGAGAAGGGGGGGGGTTCCTCCTTGTGACCACCCTCCGGCGTGAGAATCAGACTAGATTGCTCTTTAAATATAAAAGTATATTAAGAGATTGCTAGAGCAGATATCAGGTATATTATGATGATAATGTGATAATGTAATGTGTTTAGACGATCATACCATTTGGGGTATTTATAGCCGAAGGTAGGTTTCCAAGGAGGTATGGCCGGCTGCAACAGTGTTCCTGTTCATCAACAGTAGCCTATGCACGTGCCCTGCCGGTAGTTGGTGGGTAGGCAGCGGCTGATAGTGACCAGGCCTGCTGTATACTATTCCCTTTCCACCAACTGCCGGCTACGCACGTGGTATGACAGTAGTTGGTGAGTAGGCAGCGGCTAATAGTGATACAGTACAGGAGCATGTTGCTCGCCATACTGTATCAGTGAGCTGTCGTATCTCTGATCAGATCTTTCGCCCATACCTCGTCAGGTACAGTAAAAGGTCCTTCAGTATACAGACTGGCTTATTTGGGCGGGAGTATTCCCCCTCCCGCCTCTGTGCGGGATTGCTCCCGGCTTGGCTCATTCCTTCAGGTGACACTGAATGATCGAGAGCTAAGTGCCTTGTGCGTGTAGCCATGCTGCGCGGGTGGCCTTCCCTAATGGCTTGTATCCGAGGCTGCGGGGACAGGCGGAGTCCTTCACCATTGGGAGGCATTTCCTGCGGGACCAGCTTGCGTACTGCGCGTAAGGACGTCACGTCTCTGAGCATGGTTGGTCCTGCGGATCCAGTTGGTCTCTGCGCAGATGTCCCTGTTTAAGGTGAGTCTTGCGGGTCCAACTGGGCTCTGCTGGGACCTACCTCTTCAGTGTGCGATAACCATTAGTCTCATTATACCTAGTAAAAACCGACTCCCATTGATTCTGCAACATGAGGAGTGTTTTAATGTGTATGACGTTATAAAACTCATATTCTTCCCAATAAAGATTAAAATGGGATTAGGCGACATGCTTGATTTTTCGACATTGGAATAACTCAACACTTCACCCGGGGTTTGATACAAGAAGTTGGATTAGAAAACATACTCACACACAATATTTTACAAAAGATTTTCGAACACAGTGCACAACTACACACATAAATGGCAGAACATAACAACTAATTTCATTCAATACCAAAAGACTACAAGAGATCGAGATACATGACGTACAGACGATAAAAAATAAATACAAATACACATAAACACCATTACTACTAATACATGACCATTATCTAAAGCATAAATTATTGTAATTGACTTAAAAACATAACTAGAAACAACTAAGCACAAAGTAAATAATTGTGTGTATTCATGAAACTGACAACGGCCCATGTACGCAGAACACGTGAATTACTCCAATACTATAAGCCAATAGAAAATGTACTTGTTGCTTGGTTGCTAGCGCAAAATATAAGCCAATAGAAGTTCATTCCAAATATCGGGAACCCCAGGAACACACCAGTGCGAACAGTCTGAATCAAGTTGGGGGTTCTTTTTTTGTTCATCGGTTAAGAGATGCCAATGTTTCCTGTAAATTGTAGTGTGTGCATCTTTTCTGCATTGTGTTAGTTGGGTTATGTTTATCATCTGTACATTCACCCCCGTGGCATTCAATTTGCTCAACGATGACTCTAATATACTCAACATTTTCAAGTCGATTCCACTTCCCAAAAATTTGTCGTCCATCACAGGTTCCGTCTCTCCATAGCAGTTCCGATTCATGCCTCCCCATTCTTCAGCACTACAAAACCAAGAAGCATATTACTATGTTATCCTAGATTTATTGTCCAACTTTTTACTCTAATTGTCACAAAAGTAAGTATTCGTTTAAGAGGGTTTAGAAAGCTAATATGGAAAGTCTTCTAATAGGCAAGTTAACCATCGAAAACTTTAAAATAGACATCTGAATTCAAGATTTCAAAACTAGACATATGAAAGTGATGCATGTCCCCTTTAGGCTCCACTAGACACCATTAAGCCTAACACTTAATCTCATAAATAGTGACTTAGCACCACCATAAATTGAAGTAACATGGGTCACACATAGGTTATAGATCAGTAGATCGACTAAACAAAACGATAAGGCCAAGACGTTGGAATATAAGCTCCTTTGAAGCCGACCCAAGTACCATGGTCGCCTACACGCTAGAAAATAGGCTCCTTCCTTATTTTGAAGTTTCTTGATGTCCACTTGCTTATTTTGAAGATTATTCCAACTTAATCAGGTTTAGAAGATGATTTGCTTATTGAAGAAGCAGATTCAGGATATGTAAACATTTATTTTGTTTCTCTTTAGTAATTCACTAAATTTATAATTTGATTTTTCCTTACATTTTATATTATTATAACTTATTAGAGAAATATTAAATTATATATATTAAATAAACTATTGTAAAAGAAAATAGAAAAAAAATTCAATATTCACATATCTTGAGTTCGCTACATTAATTATCAGATTTGGCAAGGGTATCTATGGTGAGTTCGCTACACTAAACTGGAAACCAAACAACTTTCAAAAATATCCAATAAACACATATACATTAATTTTCTAATTAAACCACCTACAAGTAACTTTGTTGTTTGCGGACAATTGTTGTTTCTTACCTAGAATGAGTTGCTGTAGCACCCATGAAGAACAATTTCGTTTTCGAATGATCGATATTGGTACGTACCCAATCAGACCATGTTTCGAGACTCATCTTGTAGGCGTGAAGACTATCAACTTCTTCATACTCTTGGTTAGGGTCACCCATCAATCCACCACTCTTTCTAGCAAGTCAACAAATAACAACCTAATTAATTAACTTGTGAATTTGCTAAATATTGAAGCAAACATCTAACACTACTTTACTTTTGAACTTACATGAGCTTCACTTGTACTAATCTCCACCAATGATAGGAGTTAAAGATGAGTATATCTGAATTAACCCAATGTTTAGCATGTTCTTCAATGGCTTTGATTCCAACAATTCTATACTTAACGCTATGGTTCTTTGGACTATCGCCATTAGATTCGACTAGCATTGGAGCCCAGAAGAAATCAATTGAGATATTGTACTCCTGTATTATTAATTTTAACCTGGTGTTACTTGCATGATACTACTACAAAAATAAACAATAGTGTTTGAAATTTGCTTAAAAATGGGCTACAACATTAAGGAATGGATTAGCGATCAAATCCGTATTCCCAAAATTTGTGACCGAAACAAAATTAGTTGAAAATTAAGTGTTTAGAAATTTGATTTCTAATTTGAGCTAAAAGAGTCATCATAAAAGCGGCCGCTAAATGAGTTGTCGCAAAATCGGTCATAAATGAACGGCCACAAATTATCTCTCTAACTACATGGTACAAAAGTGGTCATCCTAGTAATGTTAAAAGATTTGAGCACCCTTTGTAATGAAAATGTAGAACTTACAATGGCTCTGAAAGTGTATCCACTTGTCTTCTTGACCCCTGGGATTGATGAATGGAGCATGCAAACCATGGAATTCCATTGATTTCTGTTTAACGAATCACCCACAAACAATAGTCTTTTACCCCTTAATCTCTCTACTATTGCTGTCACATTAAACCTACACCCACAATTGTTTAGCAAAATTGCAATTAGGGTTTATCGATTGTAAAACAATAAGTAATATTGATAATGGCCAAAGAAACACCGAGCATGTTTGTCACTTGATTTGGCTCGTTGTGACCTTTTCCGTACACTTGTAATGACCTCTGTAATTTTACTCGTAGCCCAAGTAATTATGCAATTTGAGTATTTGATGTCTTGTTTTTCTTATCAAGTCGGTCCAATTAAAAGTCTGTTTTTGAAAGAATTTCTCATCAAGTTTGAAATATGAAACATGTTAGGGTTGTAAACGAACCAAGTCAGGGTGACCTTGGACTCAGCTCGCTAAAAGCTCAAGTTAGCTTGCTAAAAGACCAAGCCAACACATGTATTTCTAAATTATACAAAAATTTATAATATTATATATGGTTCACATATTGATGTATTAACGTACACACACACACATATATACATATATAGCACAGATAATTAATAAAGGGAGGGAAGGAGACCTAGGGAAGTCGCAGCCATGGGGTTGCCATCTCCATTGAAGATACTTGGAATCCTTTCTGCCATAAGTTTGGCAAGCAAAAGTATCTTCGAGATAAGGGCACTCGTTTTCTTTATACAACGGGTAATGACTCTTGTTATCATAAACCCATTTGCCGGAGAACAAATCGCATGTGCCGGTTCCTGTCGGTTGATCAGAAACTTGTGTATTTGTAGTAGCATTTGTAAGAGTAAGAGTAATGTTTTGACCAGCAACTTCAAGTTTATTGTTTTTGTAATAGCTCATAGTTGCTAATCCTCCAAGGAAGAAGACGAGTACGCTACAATGGATCATGATATGCATGTCACACAATCCGATTGAACTATTAGTCTTCCCCATAATTAGGCAAGTTGATTAATCGCCTTTAGTGTTCATTATCGTTGTACGTTAAATAAGTAACTAAGAAGCTCACTGTGAGTTCAAATCACGTGTTTAGTGATGTGTAATGTAGTAACTAGAAATTTAAGTTACAAATAGAGTAAATTTGCAGCCAAGGAAATTATACTTTATTGATAACTTATCTCAAAGAAGGAGATGAGAAAAAGGAAACTAATATGGAAAAAGAAAACAACCAATAACAATATTTATTTTTGTCTACCCTCTCATGACCTTATTATTTTTGTCCCTTAATATGGGTGAAAAGATCCAATACATTAATTCTTAACGTACGTGAATCCTTTTTTTCACGAATCGATCCATGAACTCACATCCCAACATCGGAATCGTCAATACATATCCAATTAATCATTGGTTAACCGAAAAAAACAAGTTTGGATCGTTAATCGATCAAATTTTTACTTTTTTCACGAAGACCGTCTTTTGAGCGTTTTCTGAGCGTTTTAGGTTTTTGGCTGAGCGTTTAAGTTTTTGTGAGCGTTTTCTGAGCGTTATATGTTTTTGCCTTTGAACGTCTCGCTTACCTCTCGTACGTTAAGGCATTAGCGTACAGTATCTCTACCCCTTAATCTGGCAGACAATTTTCTCACTTGATTGCTCCTTTTTGGCTCATTTGGGACCACTTCTGCCAAGTCACGCTCATGAATTTCTGGACACAAATCATTCATAACATGATGCACGTTTCATTATTATTATTATTGTCATTAACTTATTATAATACGTAAACTATTAATGTTACAGATCAAGTGATTTGTTTTCTCAGTGCATTGAGCGTTAAGCAATGGAACAGGTTGCTTTGAATCCGGTACTATACAAACCTCCAATCAGAATATGAGATACTGAATATCCTTTCATGCCAAAATTGGGCATCACTCACGTGATGACTACTGATGTAGGTTTATCATTTTGAGTGCAAATATTTTATATTCTTGGTCAACGGTTTGGTGCGGTTTTGGGTCAAACGCATAACCATAACTTATATCTCAGTTAATAGATAACCATAATATTAACCGGTCATGTTATGACAGTTTTGGTTAATCGGTTTTGAAGGTTATAACAAACCGGTTATGGATAGGTTAACCGTGACTAAAGAATGTAATTACGCCTAAAAGTTGTGTACTTTTTCTCCTGAATAGCAAAAACATGATTTATAAACTATACTAGAAATTTGATAGCGTCTACTTTTTTCAAGCCATTTCCATTTATAAACATAGCAATATATATATATATATATATATATATATATATATATATATGTGTGTGTGTGTATATATATATGAATTTGGATATTGGGCCAAGAATAACATGGAAAAGCGATATAACTAACACCAGGCAAATATTAGCATTAACATGGAGAGATCTATAGTTGACATTATTACTTGCTCTCATTGGCATTTGACATAACCAACAAAATCTCTTTTCAAGATTCATTGATATTGAATCAATCGAACACACTTCTAACACGTGTGTCACTTTAGGAAGACCTTGCATTATATCACCAGATCTTGAATGAAATTAATTGAAGCCATGGAGCCCTACCCATTTATTAATTCGACCCAACTTAAAATTGACTTCAATTTACCCCTTTGATCAATTTAAATGAAGCCTTTGTCTTCCTTTTATTGTTTGTCAGTTTTGGAAATATCGCCATTCATAGGTCCGAGATTATCATTTTACAAATAGACGGGTAGGTTCCAAAATCAGTATTCTCGTTTTCGTTAATTGTGTAAGATTTAAACGTCTTCTCATTATATCCAGATTCATTTCTTTCCTTTGAATATATGATATAGTAATATTTTATACATTTATGAGGCTAACCAGGAGACCGTACATCAGGATATTATTCACTCTTTCTTATTTTCCTTCAATTACATTTGAAAGCGACTTGTAAATTCTATTAAAATCATCTGTCATTGGCTGTCTGCAAATTTCATTATCAAGAAGTGCATCCACAGCTTATTTTAGCAATTTTTCCTGAGATATTATTAATTCTCATGGCCCCAATTGGTAGGAAAAAAACCCGCAACCCATTAGGATTATCCTACACTTGAAAAAAGAAGTCGAAAAAGGAATAAATATAGTGATAATTTGATTCGTACCAGGGATGGGGAAAGAGAATTGAGGAAGTGATGAGTGAGTTAAGCCGGCTATAGGTTATGTTGGTTATTGGTTAAAATTGATTCGGTTATATTGATTAACGGTTATGACGGTTAATTTGCTCATACCTAACAATTGTTATTAATGTAAAAGGGAAAAAAAAGGTTCGAATATGGGGTGTGACATTCATGATGGCTAGATGATGATATTTTCAATAATAAACCATAATTTAGAGGTTGTGTTTGTAATTGAAATGATATAAGTGATGGAAGGTGAAAAACAAGCCTTCAACTGAGCAAAGGCCTACATGTTTTTGTTTTCTTTCAGACTAATTTGAAATAAAGAAGAACGAGGCAGAAATCAAGAAGATGAGGAGCTTGCACTCTCGGAATTGTGTAGCGGATGAAAAATCCGACGGTAATTAAGCCATCATAGCTCGGATTGGCCATATAAAAACTTGTAAGGTATTTATATTTATGAGCAATAAACTCAGAAAAAAATACAATATTGCTACCATATATCTATATATGTTCCAAGATTGATACTCTGAACAAACTCTCTAACACACTATATACAGAAATGACTAAACTCTAGCTCATGCAAACATAAACTGTCTAAGGGGGTGTTTGGTAGAGACCACCTCTGAATCGATCAAATGTAGAAAGTGCTTGATCCACTAAAAAGACACGTTTTAGGGGGGGGGGGGGGGGGGTGGTTGGGCGATCTTATAAAACTTGCCTATTTGATTATTTGCCTTTTGTAAAACAAAAACAATTTTAAAAAACTCCAATTTGAAGGTTTTAGAGTTGATTTGCCAAATACGTTTTCGAAAAGCAAATAAGGAAGTTTTAGAAGCTCACCCAAAACCCCCCTTAATGGTTCATGAAACCATTGTTAAAATGTGTAATACAAAACTTTGTATTTTGTTTGGATAATACAAAACTTTGTGGCTTTTTCTTTCTTTTATATTTTTTAGTGGGATTATATAATATATGCCAGGATAGGGGTGAGACAGACTTGAAGCTAACGAATGCTCTTTAGACATGTCACCAACTGCCAACTGCCAACGGCACCAACCAAACCATCCCCTCTGCCAGCCCACACACCACCACCATTTAACTTTAACTTACATCATATACTAAAAGAATTTGTCATCATGATAGCTTTAAGCAAGTGGGGATACCAAAACATTTTCCAAGTGGAATGTTAATTATGTTCTAGTTTTAGCTTAATATCATCAAATTTAGTAGGGCTCATTATCTGGGATTAGAATGAAAAACCCAAAATCAACTTCAATCAAACAATTGTTTTTTTATTGTTCTAAGTCTTACAACCCGACGGAGATTGTTTTTTTAATCACAAACTGTAGCTTAACGTTGTTTAACAAATGAATACCAATAATATTCTTAGAAGTGGATGGTCTTTTGGCCTGATAGCATCGGGTGTTTATTGTCACAAAATAATGAGGGTTCGTGTCCTGCACGGTGCGAATTAGATTAACTTTAGATGTAACTTTTAAGGATATGTGTTCATTGTTCAACAAATAATTAATCTCTCTAGAAATGAATATATTTTTATGCCTTCAAAGCTAAAGGGAAGTCTATCATAATAGTCAAGTCAACTAAATTTTTTACAAAACTAAGCAAAGAAAAGTCTTTAAAAATAGGAACAACTAATAAGAGTACACTTAAAAACTTTATCCCTTTAGGCAGCGCTAGAGATTAAGCACATTGCCTCATACAACTTTGTAATATGCTTAGGTACATTTGTAGCCGATAGTCCGATATAATACTTAGACAGTTAGACACCTTTGGAACCTAAGCACACTGCCACATGATCCAACCCTGAAATTATACGCTTACACTTTTGTAACTTATACGCTGATACTCTGGCACCTTTGGAGCTAAGCACATTACCTTATACAAACTTAAATACCCTTAATTTGTAACCTCAATACTTAGGCATCTTTGAAGCTTAAATTAAGCTGTGTTTTTTTTATACCTATTTTTCTAAAAAAGTTTAGTCCACATTTTCCTTTTAAGAAAAACTACAATGAATTAATCCAATATTAAATGTATAGGTGATTATAATTCTTTTGACAGAGAGTATCCTTACTTGGCCACTACTCCTAACCCATCAATATACATCATTTCGTACCAACTATGTTAAACATAAATAAGGGAGAAAACTCAACATAGAAGTTTAGAAATTGCATCAAAAAATCACATTCTCTAAACGCACGGGTTTACTAATTTAATGGTGACAAGAAACCAACATTTGGTACCCATAACATGGGGATCATCTAAGAAATTTAGTATCGTACCGTTTTTTGTTTCACTTCTCTTTGCTGTGTTTTTCGTCGCAGCAGTTTACATGGGCCGCGAGTTTGTCACCCTTAACATGATTCCAGCGAAAGTAGATCTTACATTTTCCGGGGATTCATCGTTTGAATGTAATTTGTTTTCTGGGAAATGGGTGCATGATAACAAGTCCTACCCTCTTTACAAAGAGAAGGAATGCAAGTTCATGTCGGATCAATTGGCATGCAACAAGTTTGGAAGAGAGGATTTGAGCTATCAACAATGGAGGTGGCAACCTCAAGATTGTGACCTCCCAAGGTATCACTATTTCTCATACACACTCCTCCAATATGTCTTATAACATCATTTTTTAGAGTTATTACGTGGTTTAGGATTCAACTAAGTACGCTTTTCTAGAAGCGATTTCAGAATGTTTATATACTTCTTGGCAGTTCGGTACCCCTACAAGCGAACTCAACAACTTCACTTGGGTGGCAAGTGAACTACATAGAGTTCGGTGAAAAACTATAAACAATGAGTAAAACTCTAAAAAAAATTTGTTAGAAATTGTATAGTTCGCTTGTAAGGGCAGCGAACTGGCATAATTGTTTCCTGAGAAAAAAGTGTCTAGCGAAACCTAAACCACTTGATAAACCAAAAATCATGTCTTTACTTGAGTTACCTGTTCTTTGATTTGTTATCATGTTAGGTTCAATGCAACAAGATTGTTGGAGAGGCTAAGGAACAAGAGGATGGTGTTTGTAGGAGATTCCTTAAATAGAGGTCAATGGGTTTCAATGGTTTGTCTTTTAGAATCATCCATTCATGACCCAAGAATGAAATACTTGAGCTACGTTAATGGTTCCAATTTAATCGCCTTCAAAGCTCGCGTAAGTAATTAAAAACCTTACTGGGCAAAAGAAAAATAACACTACTAGAAAACTGAGTATTTACAACTAAAAGCAATTGCAAATTTAGCGTATGAGTTGCAACCGAAATACATCAGTCGCAACATTAGCTACCAACCCGGTCATAAAGGGACACAAAGTTGCGACCATTTAAATTTGATCATAAATAAGTTAGAAAAATAAATAGAAAATAAAAAATTGAAATTGATTGCCAAAATTTGAAAAAGAAACAAATTGAAAAAAAAAAATACTAAACTTTGGTATTGGTAAGCTAAAATAAAATCAATTATATATAATATTATATATATTATAATACATATGTTATAAAACATAGCCAACTTACTTTTTATAAATTTTATTATGGGTATTTCTTTATTTTTCAATTCATATAACATCGATTTAACTTAATGAACCTTTCTTATATTGTAAAAGGCTTCAATCTCTGTATGTGACAAAATGTAGGGATACAATGCGTCAATCGAGTTTTATTGGGCACCATTGTTGGTCGAGTCTAACTCAGACGACCCAGTGAACCATAAGTTACCCGAAAGAATAGTTAAATCACAGTCCATTGAAAAGCATGGTAGGGTTTGGACTGATGCCGATATACTAGTCTTCAATTCCTATCTTTGGTGGAGACAACCCCATATTAAAGTATTGTAAGTCCATAATTTTGAAACTTGTATAACTTTATCAAACGTTTGAACATAATGTAGCGGAGTTTATTATCTAGCATGGTTATTATTATTTTATTTGTTTTTTATCTTTAAAAAGATCCTTTTATATTTCATAGAAACATTCAAACGATTTACAATGAAGTGGCAGGTAAGCGGGCAACAAGCTGCGCCGCAACCCCCTTTTGGATAGCAAACCCAATCCGACTAAAAACAAAGTTTTGATTCTTATGGGCTGATACGTTACTATACACAACTTTCTGAACCCTATTCAAAAGGTCCACGGCATCCGGAGCTAAGAAACCAAAAGTGTCAAAGGCAAAGGGGATAAACACGTGTTGATTCTCCAAACAAGCTCTCTCGTGTTTAGCAACCTTGCCCGATGCCGCCTTCAATGCTGCCTGGCCTGCTACAAATCCAGTGTCCCTAATCCCAACAAGAGGGGACACTCCTGTGAGGTCGACACAAGCGTGTTTTCCCCCTACCCACCCAAAAACAAGTATATCGGCCGGTCGTAATGTAGATCTTCCTTCTTGAGGATCCGTAAGAAAGTTTACGGGGGCTTCCTTTTTAGCCGAAATTCCGGCTCGTTTAAGAACATCGCATAGAACATCCCTCACCAAATCATGCCTGTACTTAAACCAGGCAACTCTTTGCAGTGAACCGCATGCTCGCCAAAAGAATCCAAACAAACCATACGGCAAACCGGGCACGGTTCATCTACCGGAAACAAAGGGATCATTAACCGATACTTCAGGATGGCCCGGTACTCCAAAGCCGACATACGTTGGCCCAATCCTTCAATAGGGAGAACACTTAAGAAATCTTGAGCCCGAGGAGCCCGAAGACACTCAAACACCGCTTATCTTTGAATTGTTTTGTTAATAATAACATTATTATATCAAATGGTATATTTCTACATGATGAGGGTTAAATTACCATAGGTGACTAAAAAAATTGTAATACAAGCGGCTAGAAAGGTTATTATGTCAAATGGTTGTACATTAAAGTCTTTGTGGTCGGAGAAAAATCTATTATAATCAAGTTGTCTATTAATTACAATTAATTGTTATGTAGCTTAAAGAAAGATTAAAATGACTAATTAGATGTTGAATTAAATGATGATTATTAGGTGGGGTTCGTTTGAAGATAAAAACGGGATATATAAAGAAGTAGAGATGCTTCGAAGCTACGAATTGGCCCTCAAAACATGGTCGGATTGGTTAGAGATTCATGTTAATCGAACCAAGACTTCGTTATTCTTCATTAGCATGTCACCTACTCATGAAAGGTACATCCTTAATTTATTCATTTTTGTTTTAAGTTTTAGGATTTTAGCATCCTTTTTAAACCATTTTCTTTTTTCCTTTTTCTTAAAGTTTTTTTACATGTGATTATACCGTTCTTACGAATCTCAACATAATACTGAATTCTGAAATGTATCTACCCCTACTAATAAATAAGGGGAGTGATTTGAATAACATAGACCATACGGATTTTACAAGAACTAGATGGCATGGCTGGCTTTTATAGGAAGGCAAGGTGGTCGACGGTCTCTAGCCCGATCACACCTCTAGACTCGGTTTTTTCAAATAAAAATTATATATAATTTTATAAAAAATATGTAATTTTAATTATTAAACCCAATTAAGCCTAATTTGTTAAAAAATTAGACAACTCAAATTATAACCAATTAAGCTCCTTTAAAAATTTAATTGTTTAACCCAACAAAAAGACTCTTTTACTTAAGACCCAAAATATTTCCCTTTTGATCCAAATTTTTTTTAGGATTTTCAGAAACGGCTATGCCGGATGGTTAGTTATATAAATGTTAAAATTTAGGCTATTGATAAGTGATGTATAACATTTTCTTAAAAAATTGTTTATTTTCGCAAATATTCAAACAAAGAAATACACATACTTTCCTTGATAATAAGTATAGAAAATACGTTGGAAGAATTGAAAAGAAAGTTAAATATAACTTTCCGAATCATAACTTAGTGGTCTGATGGTTAACTCATGTTGTATGCCTCCCACGAAAGGTTATGAGTTCAAATATTTACAAAAATGTAAAAGAAATTCCTTGATATGTCTAACCTTCCTAAAGATGTGTGTGTGTTGAACAAATAATATTCCATTCTGAATTCATCTAACTCGCCAACTATGAGATTTGAATACTCGATCTTTAATGAAAGAAAACACTTGTTATGCCATCAGATATTCATATAACTTATGACTTGAAATAAAGCTCGAACCTGGCCCTAATCAAAATATGTTTGGGCCCGAATTGTACTTAAAAGTCTTAAAGGGCGTTACTTTAACTTGGGGGATTCAAACCAGCTTTAAGTTGAATCTTGGTCTAGTTCTCAATATTATTTATTCTTTTTTAGCTATAGTTATCCATACATGAAAACGATTTATATTTGCAAAATACTATATCTTATTAGAACACGTAAAATAAAACTAGTCACTAAACTTCCAACTTAAAGAAAATAAGATAATATAAGTGTAATGTTTATTTTCTGATTCATCTCCACCATAATCAAAATATATCATTTTCTATGTCATCTTGATTATAGGGCGAGAGAGTGGGGTGCATCCAATGACCAAAATTGTTATAGTGAGACTGACATGATTACTAAAGAGGGATACACAGGCAGTGGAACAGATCCTAAAATGATGAGGATAGTAGAAAACACCATTGATGAACTGAAAACAAGAGGTTTGAAAGTTGAAATCATCAATATAACTCAACTTTCTGACTATAGAAAAGATGGGCATCCATCAATTTATAGGAAGCAATGGGACACACTCAGTGAAGAACAGTTATCAAACCCAAGTATTTATTCAGATTGTATACATTGGTGTCTTCCTGGTGTGCCTGATGTGTGGAACGAGCTTTTGTATGCTTATATTTTTCAATAATGAAAAATATTGAATATTGTTGTCAAATTGTCAAAAGAGTTGTCTAATTTAGATGTGAATTTATCATCTACCAATGGGTTTACACATGCATGTAGTTCTTAAACTTCAAATATATATAACTAGTTATTTACCCGGCGCGTTGCGTCAGACGGGAAAAAGCCAAACCGCTAAGGATATATGGCAAACACATAGACATTTACATAAAGTGTTCAAAGTTTTACAAATATACAGATAGTTGCATTAAGCGTTCAAAGTTTTCCATAAAAGTTATAAAAAGGTAATAATGCTATATTATCAAACAAACAATTTAAGAGTAAATTTAACAAAACTAATTCTGGGTAGCTGATTAGTAGTCTAATTCATGTAAATACTTAAATAATCGTAATATAATTTAATAAAGTAAAGCATATCCAAACATCATCAGACTATTTGGTTTTAGAATGCTTATCAAAATTCCAGTTTAATCACAAGTACCAAACACCCGCAGTTCTTCATCTTATAGAAAGCACAAACTTTTAAAAAATTCAACATAACACCCAAAAGCAGCTAACCTGCATTGACATAACATATCACATGTAAAAAAACACATTTAGAAATGCACATATGCTCACAAAGAGAAGTCACCTAAAACATGCTGCACTTTAACATAGACCTCCATTTTCATTTTCATCAATTGGATTTTCTGCATTTTCAGGGGCAATTTGCAGCAACATTTGATGTGTTTGGCTTAAAAAAGTTAACTGTACCACTTAAAATTAAACTGCACATGCATAGTCGTTTAAACTCTAAACAAACAGACTCTGTATGAACTATTCAATGGGAAATTCGCTTGTGTTCGTTTATTTATGTTCATCAATGTCCGTTTATGTTGGTTTAAATGTTAAACAAAAGTAGTTATATTTATAGAAATACATATAGATATATATATATATATATATATATAATAAAAGGGACTCGTTGAAATCATAAGCATACGTATATGTATATTATAAAAGAGCAGTCATAAAACATGTGACATGTCATATAGAGCTACATGATCATCTAATATTGTCAGAGTTATGTTTTTCTAAGGTATAAAGATTGACTTAGGATATCCAGAACATGTTCGATTATTGTAGCATGTACCGTCAATGTCAATAAAAATGGTCCCATTAGGTTTTATATAGAATAATTACATTTTATAAAAGAAATCTAATAAATTTAATGTTTGAAGGTTTGAAACAGTCGTTTGAATGTTCATTGAAGCGGCCATTTTCTGGTGGCTATCACGTAAACCCTACAACCAAACACCCGTCCAACGACGCTCTAACGATGGCTTGATTACTGAAATTTCTCAGAATGGATTTTGAAAATTGAAATGTATGACATCAAATAGATTTAAGCGATTTCCAACATACATGCAAATTTTAAAGATGGATATGGTTGTCACTAATATTAGTGGATACCATCCATCATATAGATTTAAGCTTATCAGAGTATGATTTCCAACATACATACAAATACAAATTTTAAAGATGGATATGGTTGTTACTAATATTAGTGGATACCATCCATCAAATAGATTTAAGCTTTTCATAGTATGATTTCCAACATACATACAGATTTTAAAGATGGATATGGTTGTTACTACGATTAGTGGATACCATCCATCAAATAGATTTAAGCTTATCAGAGTAAGTTTTACTGTAAAATATCATTACTACATAACTGCAAAGGGTATAACATCACTCACTTGTGAAAAAAAATTGGAAATGGGAGGAATGAGTATATGGTGAAACGGTTTTTCGAAGGAGAGAAAATATTTTTGGGTTTTTAGGTGATTCACCATTTGAATTGACGGATCTTAGATTGATAGCAGAGACTGTCAATGTTTGTCGGTTGAGCTGGAGGATTGTCCCGTGTTCCGCCATTTGAAATGACGGAAGTGAGAAAATTATCACGTGTTCTGCCATTTGAAATGGCGGAACCCGAAGTTACTTCTTCCGCCATTATGACTAGCATGCCCCTATATATCTGTTGTACTTCCGCCATTTCAAATGCAATGATGAACAGTGTACACTGACACACATGACGTTTCACAGTTTTGACCACATTGTCCACTATTGTTATTTCAAATAACGAGACTTTTCACCTTTTGACTACACGGTTCACTCTAAAGAGTGGAGTTTTCAATTTTTTTTTTCTGAAAACTTTGATAAATCCTAACTTTTATTTATTTAGTTTGTTAAAATACATTTTTTTTAAAACGGTTAATTTTAAAAAAATACATGTTTTATTAATCTTTTTTACATGTGAGAGTTGAACCCAAACCCCCATTTTAAACCGAAGTACTTAAGGTGTGACACTCAACCACTTGAGCTATGAATCTTTAATTTTTAGTAGCAATTAAAAAATTATGTTTTTTTAATTTTATCAATAATAATAAAAAATATGTTGTAATTTGTAATTAATAACTTAACCTTGAGTTCCACCATCTCAAATGTCAAGAGTGAACTCAAGGTTAAGTTATTAATTAAATTTTCAATATTTATTTATTATTACTATTAAAATAAAAAATAAGTTTAATAAAAACCTAGATTTTTAATTGCTACTATAAATTAAAGATTCATAGCTTAAATGATTGAAGTGTCAAACCTCAAAGACTTATTAGATGTGTCAGTGTATGTTACTATTCACAATTATCATTTGAAATGACAAGAGTGAAATGTGTGGTCAAAAGGTGAAAAGTGTCGTCATGTGTATCAGTGTACAATGTTCACTACTGCCATTTGAATTGGCGGAAGTCTAACAAATACATAAGGGTAGGCTAGTCAAATTGGAGGAAGAAGTAACTTCGGGTTCCACTGCTACATAAATAGGCGTTTGCCAATTTTTGCAACGGAAAAAATTGGTCGCAATTTTTGCTACGAAGTAGCTAGGGAAACATATTGCTACAATTTTGTTACAAATATTCCGTTGCAAAACAAATTCCATAGCAAACTTAAGAAAATAAGTATTATAAAAATGATTTCATAAAGACGGTAGTGAAGATAGCTAAGTTAAGAGCGGAGTTGGAACGAAAAACCCAAAAAATGCTATGTTGCAGAAAATAAGAGATTATATGCTGAAATGAATGAGAAACTTCTACTATTATCACGAAACCAGCTAGAAAAATTTTCACTAAGTTAAGGTATATGGGTTTATGTTGGAAAACCAAATTTCAATTTTTATTGTATTACTTTTTGGATGTTTAGATCTTTCTTGTTTTATATTTGGATATTTTATGCTATTTGGTTTGAACTTTTTTCTTTGATATGGTGTTTTATAACATTTGAATATATTGTTTATAGGGAAAAGTGGAAAAGAATATAAAAATGAAAAAAAATATTGAAAAATTCCAAATAAAGCCTATAGATAAATCCTTAGCTAAAACCTTGATTAATCCATAGCGAAAGCATGTGAATTTTTGTGGCTACATTCGTAGCAAAACTCATCCAAAATTTGTAGCTAAATTTCATAGCTAAAACCATAGCCAAAGTTGTTGAAACTCTGTAGCAAAATTACATAGTTTTATAATTGTAGCAAAAAGTTCATAGCTAAAAAATGTAGCAAAATTTTGAAGCTAATAATTCGTAGCCAACAATTTTGTGGCAAAATCCATAGAGAATGTAACTAAAATAACGTCATCTCTTTTGGCAACTAAAATTGTTGTAAAAGTCCGATTCCGTAGCAAAAACCCGTAGCAAATAAGTTAGCAACAAGACTTGTACCTACGAACCAAATCCGTAGCAAATCTGTAGCAAACCCCTGTTTGCTACAGATTTGCTACGGTTTTACTAACAGGGTTAGTAAAACCCGGACTTTGGTAAAACTTGAATTCCCGAGCGTTACGACAGTTAGTCGGTGTAAAAAAAATAACATTAAAAAGCAATGTTGTGACAATCATTTGGTGCCATGTACGTGGACCAATCAATGGTTTGCGGCACCAAGCTCGTGAGATATGAACGTCTTCAAGGATTTAAATACCTCGACCGAATCGAAATGAAGAGGTCCATAGACTATAAACTAACTTTTTAAACGGAGGTTAACGTTATAACGATAAACATAACAAAAGTATAATATTAAAATCAAATTCCGTAGTAGTTAACAGCTAATTGATAATTTGTGAAGTTTTCTTAGCATTATTGACAAGAAAAAAGGAATGAGACAATAAAGAATTTCAATCGGCCGCTAATTCTTTTATATCTTATTTGATTTTCATATTCTTTTAGTTTTTAATTTTGGTTTAGGCCCAACAATTTAAACTTATTAAAATGGATTATGTACAACAAAAAGTTTTAGGCCCAACAGTTATAAGATGATTAAAATCAAATCATATTTTATAAGGTTTATATTTTTAAATATATATAAAAAAGATTGGTACCCAAATATTGCGTGCGGCTCGCACACCCTCCCAGCCGGCCATGATGGGAGACATCAGCCGTCAAAGACCAATCTATCGAGTTACGAATCTGGTTGTCGTTACGGTTAGTGGGTACCATGGAATCAAAGAGAAGGGAATGTCTTGAACAAGCAAGAGAACGTCATGAACAAGGAAGAGAAAGAACAACAGATATTCAT
The DNA here is from genome assembly GCF_021521415.1 of Bidens hawaiensis. Taxonomy (NCBI): domain Eukaryota; kingdom Viridiplantae; phylum Streptophyta; class Magnoliopsida; order Asterales; family Asteraceae; genus Bidens; species Bidens hawaiensis. The sequence goes on along the minus strand of NW_027506340.1, from coordinate 60,007 downwards.
TCCCACACCATCATTGATCACAGCCTTTGAAGCAGCGTGAAAGTTTCATACATATGTTAATCTATGCGGATAAGCCCAAATTAAGCCATGCATGGGAATCATTAATTTTCCAATGGACAATTCCTTAATAATCTCTCGGTAAATGTAAAATAAGAATTCTAATACGATTTTAAAAAATAATCTATGCCCTTAAAGTGTAACTTAAAAGAAAACCTTTATATATACCCAACGTTCGATAAATTGTCCGTGATCCGGTTGGCGGGTGATTCGTTTATTTAACAAACGAATGAATATGAACAAAAAACTTATGTTCGTTTAATTAAGCAAACGAGCATAAACACGTGTTTTGTTCGTTTATGTATTAATAGAAATAATTAATATTATCTAGATGAGTTATTTACTTAAAATGTTCTATATTTGTTCATTTGTGTTCATATAAGTGTTTTCATTCATGTTCGTTTATGTTCATTTACATTTGTTCATATATGTTCATTTATGTTCGTTAATCTTTGTTAAGTTGTGTTAATTTAGATTTAAAAAAAAAGAACATAAACAAACAAAAATGCTACTTTTTTAAATTTAAGGATATGAACATAAATATTTGTTCGATTAAGTGTTGGTGTTTATTTAATGTTAAATGAACGAACACGAACATACCTCGTGTTCTTTCGATTCGTTTACATGCTTTCATTATTCACATTAATTAATATAATCTTAATCTATATTAATCTATATGTCTATAGACTCTGCCGATTTTATTTGCGTTCGTGAACCGTCCGTGAACACATTCATTTCCTTTATGAACGAAATATCTCGTTCGGTAAGTGTTTGTGTTCGTTCAGTGCGTTTACAACCCTAATATAGACATATAAAACAGTTTATTGTGAGAATTGAATGGCTAATATCAATCCTAATTAATTAATTAAGTGAACTCCAAGCATGTGTAGAAAAGAGTTGAACCATTTAATTCCTCGTGAACAAGGTTAACCAACCATGCATATATAGAGTTAAAAATATTGATTTATATATCTCTCCTACACAATTGGACCTCCTAACCTTTCTCCCTCTATTCTGTGTGTGTATGTGTGTGTGTGTGTGTGTGTGTGAGAGAGAGAGAGAGAGAGAGAGAGAGAGAGAGAGAGAGAGAGATGGTGAAGAAGCAATCCTCAATAGTATGGGACATGAGAACCATGTTACATTGTAGCATTATCATGTTCTTCCTTGGAGGACTAGCAACTTTAAGCTTTTATAGCAACTCTAGTCAAGAAGCAATGAGTAACACCATTAAGGTTACTCTTACTACAACCACTACCACTATAACTACAGATCAATCAAATCCAAATACGAACACAAATATGAACACGGACACGGACACGAACACAAACACACATACAAACACAAACACAAACACGAACACGAACACGAACACAAACACAAACACAAGCACGAACACGAAAACAAACACAAACACAAACACTGATATAGGTGCACAAGTGTTTGAGCATCAAAGAAGCCTTAAAGTTGCACCACCATCTTTAACAGAAACTTGTGATTTGTTCTCCGGCAAATGGGTTTATGATAACAAGAGTCATTATCCTTTGTACAAAGAACACGAGTGTCCTTTTTTATATGGCGATTTAGCTTGCCAAACTTATGGCAGAAAGGATTCTAAGTATCAAAGATGGAGATGGCAACCTCATGGTTGTGACTTCCCAAGGTATGTAATATTATCTTCTAAAGTTTTGCATGAACTAATCAATTAACAAACTCTTAGTAGACACTAATATAATATTTCTTTTGAATGGATAGATTTGATGGCAAAGCAATTGTGGAGAGACTAAAGGGTAAAAGGTTATTGTTTGTTGGTGATTCGGTAAACCGAAACCAATGGGATTCGATGATATGCATGCTCTATTCATCAATTCCAGGGGTAAAGAAGCTTGGCCAGGAGCTCAATCGTACCTTGTACACCTTTAGGTCCAATGTAAGTCATACCTTTCGATCCATTCCCACAAATATTTATATTTTCCATTCGGACGTAAAAGTGTAAACTTCTGTTAATCAAATATATAAATGTTTCTCTTGAATTGTTATATGTTAATATATAGAACACAATGTTTGTGTTTACAAGTGTGTGTTGTTTAGATGATGAAAGTGACAATTGAATAAAACAATACTGGAGTACAATATATCGGTTGATTATTATTGGGCTCCAATGCTGGTCGAATCTAACGGTGATGATCCATCAAACCATCGCCTTGACCATCGAACTATTCGTGTCAAATCCATAGAGAAACATGCAAGGCATTGGGTTGATGCGGATATACTCGTCTTTAATACTTATCTTTGGTGGAGATTACCTATAATAAAGCTCTTGTAAGTTCAAGTAACATTTTTATTTCTTTTTTTGGAACTTGGTGGAGAATAGTTACCTTATATATTTTGCCAAATTAAGCAACAAGTTAATTAGGTGTCGTCTTATTGTTTCTGACTCAGGAAGGGTCCGGGGTCATTATTGGGTGGTCCAAATCAAGTGTACGATGAAATTGACAACTATCGTGCGTATAAGAAAATTTTGGAAACGTGGTCCAAGTGGGTACATAACAACATTGATCCTGGAAAGACCAAGATGTTCTTCATGGGCCTTACAGCAACTCATTCGAAGTACCAAACAAAAAACAAAAACCCTCTTTTTATTCTTTTTGGTTATTTTAATTTGCCAGGTTATACAACAAATGAGGACAAAAATGATAATAATGAGAAAATAATTTGTAGCCAACAAAAAACCTCAAAATTAAGGAAAAACTAATAAAAAAATCAATAACTCAAAATTTAATTAAAAAAAACGAAAAATGTAAAAACACGAAAAAGTGTGTTTTTTGGAAATTTTTTTCGTTAATTGTGTCTTTTTTTTCCTTGACTTGTGTTATATTTAGTTCGGCGTTGCGTTATATTTTGCGGCATAGTGTGTTTTTATTATCGTTGTGTTGTTTGTTCATTTCCGGCATTGTGTATTCTTTCTCGGCATTGTGTCTTTTCGTCTTTTTTATTTTTGAAATTTTTTTGTATTTTGTTTGGAATGGGAATATGGGGAAAACATTTTTTATTTTTAAATTTTTCGTTTTATATTTTTCGTTATATTTTTTTATGTTTTTATTGAAAATTTTTAGGAGTTTTTTTGTGGTCACAAATCGATCTCACACTTCTCGTTTTTTTTTGTCGCTTTGCATTTTTTACATTTTTCTATTTTAGGATGTCAATTGTATTATTTGCGCAGAGCTAAATATTGGGGAGGCAAGAAGCAAACTAGTTGCTACAAAGAGAAAGAGCCGATGACGACTCATGGTTTTTGGGACAACGAAACAAATCCGAAAATGCTAAGAATATTGGAGTCATCATTGAGCAAATCGAAAGCCAAAGGGGTGAATGTGCAACTAATAAACATAACACAGCTAACACAATATAGAAAAGATGCACACCCTACTATCCATCGGAGACTATGGCGTCCTTTAACCGATGAGCAAAAAGCAAACCCACAACAGGCTTCTGATTGTACACATTGGTGTCTTCCTGGGGTTCCTGATGTTTGGAATGAACTTCTCTTAGCTTACATGTTTCCAGCAACAGAACCCGCTAGCCAATAAAAAGGAAAACTACCAAAATACTTGACAAAATGCCCGTGGTTTATATATTTACTCATATCATTTTACTTTTTTTTGTTAAATAAGAAAATGGCTTGAGATGGAAATCTGTTGTACATGTTGAATCTGCTACCCCAAAGTGATCAAAATGCATCAGAGATAAAAGTATTTTATAAACCTTTTAGATTCTTGATTCTCTTAGGTTATTGCCATTATAGAACATTGCAGGCATGTTTTATTTTGTTGATATTTATGTATTATAGGTTGGTGCCTTGATTTTAATTAGTTTAAAAATTGCCAATGAACACACTAAGTATTTATGATTTCTTATTTACATGTTATTTATGAAACGTTGCGTTATATCTTACGTGTTTCGATCATGTGTTATTTATTTACCATCGACTATCGGAAAACGTAGATAACAAGTGACGCCATGCATAAGGCCTTCATTGCACCCTAAACGTGCTCTTCTTTTGCTCTTGCGTGGAAATCATGAAAATATAATACCTTTAATTTATTCATATCTATATTATATTCCATAGTGAACAATTTCTTGAAAGTGTTGGCATTCAAGATGGAATGAAGATGGAGGCTGTAGGAGTATGGTACTAAACCCGGTTTTACGACCCTAAATTTATTATGTTTGGCTTATTTTATTACATGGACTAATACAATGTTATTGGGCTGAGGGGGTTTTGTGGAGGTAACCCTAACTGGGCTAGGCCCATTAGGGTACCATGATGGTGGCCATAAGGCTCTCTATATAAGGAGGTCTCCACCTCCTTATTAAGAGGTCATGCTCAATAAGAGCCACCACCACTTTTTTGTGTCTGTAAACAAGAGATCCTTGAGATTTCTTAGCAGTCACCTCCACGCCCCCGAAAAGTCATTGCAGGTCTCAAGCAGCCGGAGAAGAAGATCAAGACGTGGTTCGTTCATCTCGAAATCCGTGGAAACATCGTCATGGATCAGGTCAGATTCATTTCATGTTTCGACATTGGCGCCATCCGTGGGACCGCAACGAACTACCCTTCGATCTTCATCTCGGCTGTCAGATCTCTCCCAGGAAAAACCCAGATCTGAAAGTTTACAGAAAAAGGCTTCAAGGCTTGTTCTATTAAAGCTCAAAAAGATCCATAGATCTAAAAGAGGCTTCCAGATCTGTGCAAAAAGAAACTGCCTGATTCGAATGATCAAGTCTCCGGATCTGTGATGGTTTTAAAATCCGCTCCGAGCTTCAGATCTATCTAGATCTGATTTACGGATCTAGATCCAGATTACAGACCTGGATTTTAGGTTTAAAATTGCAGATCTAACTCTTAAATTGCAGATGCAAAAATTACCAGACTTCCGCCGCCATGTACTCGCGCCCGCGGATTCTCACTCTGCAGCCATGCATGTGCCGCCGCGGGAACCACCATGTGGGTTTCGCGCAAAAGACCTCCACCATGTGGGTTTTGCGCAGAAGACTGCCACCACGCATGCTCGCCAGCGGGTCACCATTCCGCCGACATGCGTGAGCGCCCGTGGAAACCACCGCGGAAACCACCATGTGGGTTTTGCGCAAGAGACCTCCGCCACGCACGCGCGCTCGCGAGTCACCACTCCATCGCCGTGCATGCGCGCATCAGGCCACGCGCCAAACTTAAAGGTTAGGAATCCTCATAATATCCCATATGGCTACGCGCCATACTTAAAGGTTGGGAATCCTCATAATATCCCATATGGCTACGCGCCATACTTAAAGGTTGGGAATCCTCATAATATCCCATATGGCTACGCGCCATACTTAAAGGTTGGGAATCCTCATAATATCCCATATGGCTACACGCCATACTTAAAGGTTGGGAATCCTCATAATATCCCATATGGCTACACGCCATACTTAAAGGTTGGGAATCCTCATAATATCCCATATGGCTACGCGCCATACTTAAAGGTTGGGAATCCTCCTAAACCCATCAGGCCACGCGCCAAACTTAAAGGTTGGGAATCCTCATAAACCCATCAGGCCAAGCGCCAAACTTAAAGGTTGGGAATCCTCATAAACCCATACGGCTTCGCGCCGAATACAAGACCGAACGCGGCTCCGCTCCGTTCAACATGCGCACCACCATGATGCTTGAGCGCAGTCGCATATCACATGCTCATGTACAACATGCTCACGCATATTACATATGCTCATGCACCACATGTGCTCACGCATCACATATGCTCATGCACCACATATGCTCACGCATCACATATGCTCACGCGTATTACATATGCTTACGCATCACATGCTCACGCATATCACATCAGTGCACGCAACATCTGCGCATGGTGCATGACACAAAGTCTACGCGCACGCGCATGCAACATCTGCGCGTGGCGCGGGACATAAAGTCTACGCGCACGCGCATGCAACATCGGCGCGTGGCGCGGGACATAAAGTCTACGCGCACGCGCATGCAGCATCTGCGCGTGGCGCATAACACAAAGCCAAAGCCTATGCGCAAGCGACACAGCAAATGAGAATAGTCTAATCTCAAATCAGGATAAGGACAACCTCATTTAGCAGCAATGAACTAGGGGACTATCGTGGTATACCACCACTGCATTATCGCGATGGAAGACATCCGAATCTTAGGGCGGGAGCCTAACAATATCGGCCACGCGCCAATGTTCGGCTACGAGTCGCACAAGCACCCATAACATTATTACTATGGCCGTTTGTGCCTCCATAATTATTTTGAAGACAAGCCGGGATAGTCATCCTGCGCAGAAGAGGCCCTTGTGGGCCAGTCATTATCATTATTATTATAGCTCGTAAGCCGCAACTCGCGCAAGCTTCATTATTCTTATAGCTCGTAAGTCGCCTCACGCGCAAGCTTTATTATTATAGCTCATAAGTCGCCTCGCGCGCAAGCTTCATTATTCTTATAGCTCGTAAGTCGCCTCACGCGCAAGCTTTATTATTCTTATAGCTCGTAAGTCGCCTCACGCGCAAGCTTCATTATTCTTGTAGCTCGTAAGTCGCCTCACGCGCAAGCTTTACTATTCTTATAGCTCGTAAGTCGCCTCGCGCGCAAGCTTTACTATTCTTATAGCTCGTAAGTCGCCTCACGCGCAAGCTTTACTATTCTTATAGCTCGTAAGTCGCCTCACGCGCAAGCTTTACTATTCTTATAGCTCATAAGTCGCCTCGTGCGCAAGCTTCATTATTCTTATAGCTCGTAAGTTTATAGCTCATAAGTCGCCTCGCGCGCAAGCTTTATTATTCTTATAGCTCGTAAGTCGCCTCACGCGCAGGCTTTATTATTCTTATAGCTCGTAAGTCGCCTCGCGCGCAGGCTTTATTATTCTTATAGCTCGTAAGTCGCCTCGCGCGCAGGCTTTATTATTCTTATAGCTCGTAAGTCGCCTCGCGCGCAGGCTTTATTATTCTCATAGATCCGTAAGTCGCCTCGCGCGCAGGCTTTATTATTCTCATAGATCCGTAAGTCGCCTCGCTCGCAGGCTTTATTATTCTCATAACTCGTAAGCTGCCTCGCGCGCAAGTTATGTTACATTATTATCGAGATGCGCGCTCCATCTTTTATCAGGCCTCGCGCCACTATGATGCGTGCTATATATTATTTATGCCAGGGCACCATCATTATCATAAGGACCACAACATGTCACCATCATGAAGAAAACCTCCCAAAACTCAAAGACAATAAAGACAAGGCCGAAGAAAATGGAAAAAAGCGCCTCATGGCCTAACACACCTCATAAAGTCCAGCGCTCCACCTAGACGCTTGCGCGCCCAGGAGCAACGCTGGACTTGGGGGGGCTTGTAGGGGTATGGTACTAAACCCGGTTTTACGACCCTAAATTTATTATGTTTGGCTTATTTTATTACATGGACTAATACAATGTTATTGGGCTGAGGGGGTTTTGTGGAGGTAACCCTAACTGGGCTAGACCCATTAGGGTACCATGATGGTGGCCATGAGGCTCTCTATATAAGGAGGTCTCCACCTCCTTATTAAGAGGTCATGCTCAATAAGAGCCACCACCACTTTTTTGTGTCTGTAAACAAGAGATCCTTGAGATTTCTTAGCAGTCACCCCCACGCCCCCGAAAAGTCATTGCAGGTCTCAAGCAGCCGGAGAAGAAGATCAAGACGTGGTTCGTTCATCTCGAAATCCGTGGAAACATCGTCATGGATCAGGTTAGATTCATTTCATGCTTCGACAGAGGCTTTGTTCATAAAAAATGTAACAATCTCTTGAATTAATAACAATCCTATGTGGCAAATTAATATCGTTTATGGGTTTTGTTGATAGTTATAGATTATTGTTAGAAAATAGTTTATCATTTTGTGGACATAATGAATATGAAGACTCTTTTTCTAACGATCTCTTTCTTGCGGTATTAAAGTTGATTTGTGATAACAACTCGCATATTAGTAAGTACAGTTTAGGGAATGCAAATAATAATAATAATAATAATAATAATAATAGTAATAATAATAATATTGAGATGATGTAATTGTTTGATTTCAAGCTTTTAAAAACCAAAAAGGAGAAATTGTACCACATGTGTTAAAATATACTTCTATATTTCTGTTATTGCTTCATTTATATAGTGTGAAGCAGGGTTAAAAAAGTTAAACGTTACCACTAAGTCTGATGTCTAGATCCATCACCGAAGAAATCACACAGGCTATAAGAGCACGATTCAGTTATCATTATTTATTTGTTCATTATCATTGTACATTAAATAAGTAATTAAAAGGGTCAATGCATGAGTTTAAAGTTCAAACGGAAACCACATGTTTAGTGTGAGGCACACTTGCTAGCATATATGCGTAAACTATTCAGTATTAACTAACACCGTGTGAGTTGTTATTCTCCGTGCATTGAGCATTAAGCAATGGAAGCAAGGTTGCTCTAAATCGGGTGTGAAGTTGTATTTTTCATTTGTAGTCCTATAATTCAAAGATTTTTCGAAATTACTTTTTTTTAACGATCAAGTTGCTATACTCCTAATAAACACTCCCATAAGTACTCCTATATAAATTCGCACTCTTTGTTTGGGTTAGAAACCGGGACCTTTCACTAAGAGGCAAGAGCACTTATTTTTAGTAAATTCACACTCTTTGTTTAGCTTTTGTTGATTTCGCTAAAATGAGCATATACATTTTAGAGCGTAGTTATCACTCTTTTTTAATATGCTCAAAAATAACAATAATTATAACTATACTCAATAAAATCGATCATATACGGTAATAATAATAATAATAATAATAATAATAATAATAATAGGTATGCCTTTTTTGCATTTTGAATAAGTTTGGTGTGACAATTCTGTTAAATCTTGAACTACATGTCTAAAATGAAACTTTGTAGAGTGGATAATGGATATCTGACTTTACACTGGATCCAATGTATATGCTCAATTCCTTTGCTTAATGGTCGATTCATCGACTAAAATAAATGCCACGTGAGATCCAAAGATAACTTGGAGATAGAAGAGCACGTACTCGGTCAGCCACCTTATATTACCATAATATATTTTTCCAACATGCGTATTAACTATTTTACAGCTCAATATATAATTCATATTTATATAATTATAATATTAGTTTCATAAGAACTCACATTTAAAGTGACAGAAGGTTAATCATGGATCATGTAGTGGCGTTAATAGCCAAAAGATAATGGTACATACACTAATCGGCTAGTATCCTAATGATTGAGTGATATGTGTCTTATGTCTGAGGCTTGATGCCAGTGGCGAAGCTTGGACTAAGACACCGGGGGGGGGGGGGATTCATAATGTATACAAAATTTCACAATCGAAGGTGGTCGGGCTCAAATTTTCGGCCGAAAACGGCTAAATTTTACACTACTTATAAGACATTTTGACCGAAAACGGCTAAATTTTACACTACTTATAAGACATTTTGACCGGAAACGGCTAAATTTTACACTACGTATAAGAAATTTCGGCCGAAAAAGGCTAAATTTTACACTACGTATAAGAAATTTTGGTCGAAAACGGCAAAATTTTACACCACGTATAAAAAATTTGGGCTGAAAACGGCTAAATTTTACACTACGTATAAGAAATTTCGGCCGAAAGCGGCTAAATTTTACACTACGTATAAGAAAGTGTGGTCGAAAACGGCTAAATTTTACAATACGTATAAAAAATTTGGGCCGAAAACGGCTAAATTTACACTAAGTATAAAAAATTCCGGACGAAAACGAGTAAATTTACACTACTGCGTAAAAAAACAAGGGGGGGGGGGCCGGGGCCACCCCTGGCCCTAAGCAATCTTCGTCAGTGTTTGATGCATAACTACTATCGAGTTGTGGGTTTCACTATAAGCAGTCTCTCTATTCCTAGGGTAGGGTAAGGTTGTCTACATCTTACCTTCCTTAGACCCTATCATAGCTTTGCTATTGGTGGGATTTACTGAGTTTGATGATGATAATGATGATAGACAATTCACAACACTATCTTGATTGATTCTAAGGTTTAAACGAGTTACACATGATCATCTAAACTCTTAGTTTTGGAAAGAATGATTTGATGTGCGGTAAATAATTCGGATCTATGCTTAAGTTTAGTGTGTTGTTTCAATAAAAATAGCTCTATAGAGGTAGGCTATGAAACCCACCATTTGGCTAAGTATGACACTAATAGCATACGCCGGGCGGAACACTAGGCGCCAGGAAGCCACTAACGCAGGGCATAGTGCATGGCGCGAAGAGTGGAGTCCAATATAACTTTTCCTGACACCTCGGGAATGGTAATGCAAAGGTCCCACCAGCATGGGACAAAAAGATGGTAACTCACGTAGGGATAAACACCAAACCAATGGGGATTGGACAACACATAAAAGATGGTACAAAAAGTACAATCAAATCCTTGTCAAAAGGCCATGATGCCCACCAACTTCCACCAACCACCACGACCGCACGAGTGGGGAATATTATTGGTGGAGAACCTGACAAGGTGGTTGGTCACACTCTCTCTCCTCCGGTTATAAATACCAGTAAACCTCCAAATGGTAAAGGACAGACTATCTCTTACTATCACTATCAAATTATACTACCTCGTATTATCAAATACTGATTCTCACGCCGGAGGGTGGTTACGAGATCCCCCCATTCCTCGTAACGATCTCACGGTGTTCTATTTTGCAGGATACACTTGTCTGCGCCAAGAAGGTTTTATAACCCATCGTGTAGAATACTTAGCCATTACCCTCGGACTAACGTGTTAGACCTTTAGGGGTGGATTCGTGTTTCTTCATTGGCGCCATCCGTGCATAAAGCTAGAACAGTAACTCACTCCGTTCTTGGCTCAGATGAGTGGCAAGACTAAACCAAAGGAGGTTGGCCAAAAAGCCAACCTAGAGGGAAACATCGAAAATCTGGACGGAGAAAATATGGACGGAGGTCTCCTTAATGCCTCCACCGTTCACCCTACCATGACAGATAAGCAAAAAACAAAAGCGTGTTCCAAAGCAGCCATGCCGCCGGACATCATGGCGTGGCTCGAGGTTGAACAACAAAAGTTGAGAGACAAAGTACAAGAAAAAATGGCATCCGTTGTGAAACCTAGATCACTGTTTGAGACAGATTCTAGTAACAACGAAGAAGAATCTGAAGAAAACTCCACGCCGGTTCAGGCGAAAACACCATTCGCCAAAATGCCTCTTGCTAAGCAAAACAGCAAAGCAGGAAAGAAAGCCTAGAGGTCGAACCAAAAGGCAGACTCACGCCTAGACGACCCTGACTATGAAGAGAGCTGGAAAGGACCAGAGGCCAGAAAGTTAGTAAAATACCACCCAGAAGCGGCGGTAGATTTTTCCAAACCATACCGGCCAACAACACCGGCGGGAAAATCAAAGTTCGTGCTAAGAATAGCCGAAGCCGAACTACCAGAAAACCCCAAAATCCCGCCGACAGTGGGTCAATATGATGGTATCTCAGATCCAGACGATCACTTACAAACTTTCACAGCTGCGGGGTTAGTATCAGGGTGGACCATGCCGTTATGGTGCCATATCTTCACACTAACCCTAGTAGGAGCCGCTAGAGCATGGTTCAAAAGATTACCAGATAACCAAATCACAAGCTGGGAAGACCTAGCAAAAAAGTTCACTCAACAGTTTAGCCAGCAACGGCGACACATCAGTGACCCAACAGATATTCTGAATGCCATCAGAAAAGATAACGAAACGCTTGAAGACTTCATCACTAGATTCAACCAAGAAGGCTTGAACATTGGCGGCGTAAGCGAAGAACTTCTGCGGGCAGCCTTTCGCCAAAACGTAAAGTGCGATGATCTCATACGGAACCTTACGGGTATAGATGGCATGCCGCAGCGATGGGACGATGTTATGACCGCGGCCAAGAGATACGCACGTATGGAAAAAATTTTGGGAAAAGAACTGGCAAAGAACGATGCTGGGAACGACATTAATAGGACATGCCAGGGCAAAAGAATGTCCTCCGTATGGTCGAGGTTGAACAGCGAAAGAGAGTCCACATTCGATCCATCCAAAGCAAGACAAAAAGGTTAATCGAGTACGCCCCAAACGAACGGATCCAGATGGACCCCGCTGACAAGAAGTCCAGCCCATATAATGTATAACGAAGGAATCCAGCTGAAGAAGCCGGCACCAGTCAAACAGGAGCCAAGCACAGATATGAAAAGTTATTGAGACTTTCATGAGCAACATGGTCACACGACAAATCAGTGTATCAATTTGAAAGACGCGATCGAAGAATGTGTTAAAAATGGCAAACTGGATCACCTTGTCAGAAACATACGAGGGAAGTACAGACGCCCACCTCCAAGAGATAGCGGAAGACCAGAAAAAAAGATCAAAGATCTACACGCTAATATGATCTCGAGCAACGTTCAGAGCAAGAAAAGGAGGACATAATGGGCGCCATGGAAGGAAGAACAAGTCATCTTTCCAAGAGTCAGAGGAGGGGCGAACAAAAAGGCACCCTTAGTAATCACAGCCGTTTTCGGTAATTACAGGACGCCGCGCTTCTTTGTCGACACAGGGGCAACGTCCAATATCATGTACCGCCAGTGTTTCGACCTGGTAGACAAAAAAGACAAACGCCGGTTGACAGCAGTGAACGCTCCAATCACAGGGTTCAACCAAAGTATCGCATACCCGTTAGGACAGCTGACATTCCCAGTCGAACTGAGCGATGGGCTCAAATCCCGAACAAAAGAGGTTGATTTCCTAGTAATGGAAACTTCTCACCCACAATACGATATAATCTTGGGAAGAGAAGCCATTAGTGACTTCAACGCTACCCCGTCAACAGCACACGGGATAGTGGGGATACCAACCCCGATCGGGATAGCAATGATCCACGCCAACAAGGAGTGTAACATGGCGGAAAGAAAAACACCGCCGCAGAAGATGCAAAAAACCAGCAAGATCAGAGAAGTGGAAAAGTGGGCGCTTAACAAAAAATTCCCAGAGCAAAGCATAACTATTGGCCCAACTATCTCAGAAGATGCACGCGCAACGCTCAAGAGCTTATTACTCAAAAACATCGATGTCTTCGCTTGGACCCCAGCGGATATGACGGGAGTCCCAAGAAGTAAAGCGGAACATGAGTTAAAAGTTAACCCAAATTTCGTCCCGGTGGTACAAAAGCGAAGAAAAATGGGGCCAGAACAGGCAAAAGCCTGTGACGAGCAGGTCCAGCAACTGATCGATGCAGGCATAATCCGAGAAATCCAGTACCAAACTTGGGTAGCAAACCCGGTAATGGTACCCAAGTCAAGTGGCCAGTGGCGCATGTGTATTGACTTCAAGGATCTAAACAAGGCGTGCCCAAAAGATTGCTACCCCTTGCCAGAGATCGACCTTAAAGTTTGGTACCCTTTCAGTTCAAGTGTTTTCAAGATGCTTACAAGGGGTATCATCAAATCCACATGGCGATAAAAGACCAAGATAAAACAGCGTTCAGAACAAACAGAGGAACATATTGTTATAAAATGATGTCATTTGGCCTCAAGAACGCTGGGTTTACTTACCAAAGGTTGATGGACAAAGAGTTCAAACCTCAAATTGGGAGGAACCTGGAAGTTTACATGGATGATCTCGTCATTAAAAGCAAGACGGAAGGAGCCATGTTAAAAGATATCGAGGAGACCTTCAAAACTCTAAGGTCAATTAGCATAAAGCTCAACCCGGGTAAGTGTTCCTTCGGCATGGAAGAAGGAAAATTCCTATGAGTAATCGTGACGAATGGTGGCTTCAAAGCCAACCCAGAGAAATTGGAAGCAGTGCGAAAAATGCCATCGCCAAAATCGGTCAAACAAGTACAAACGCTCAATGGCCGGTTAGTAGCCCTGAATAGATTTTTGTCTAGTCACGCTGAAAAATCATTCCCGTTCGTCTCAACCTTGAGAAATTGCCTCAAGAAGTCTCAATTCCGATGGACGGAAGAAGCAGAAACTACGTTCCAAGAAATCAAGTCACGACTGGAAGAGCTACCAACACTCACAGCGCCCAAAGCTGGAGAACCATTAATAGTATACTTAGCAACATCAGAAAAAACAGTCAGCGCAGTCTTGATGGTGGAAAGAAATGGTGTTCAAACACCCATTTATTACATAAGCCGCACACTGGCAGATGCAGAAACAAGATACTCCACCTTGGAAAAGTTAGTCTTATCCTTGGTTCAAGCAGGGCGACGTTTGAGAAGATACTTCCAAGGGCATCCAATACATGTTCTCACCAACTTTCGCTTACTGGGCAAGCCAGAATTTTCGGGGAGACTTGCCAAGTGGGCGATAGAATTGGGAGAATATGCCATTGAATACAAGCCAAGGCCAGCAATTAAAGGCCAGGTTTTGGCTGATTTCATCGCAGAAATCCATCAAGAAAAAGAGGAAGAATGCAAAAGAGAGATCGAAGTCCCTATAGATCAAAAGAAAGATGAAATCTGGAAGATGTTCACAGACGGAGCTTCTAATGACGAAGGCGCTGGAGCGGGCCTAAAGATAACCAACCCAGAAGGACAACACTTCACGTACGCATTACGCCTAGAATTCAAAAGCACAAACAACGAGGCGGGGTACGCAGCATTGTTGGCAGGGTTAAGAATCGCTAGAAAGCTAGGGGCCCGCCATTTAGAAGCACATGTGGACTCCATGTTAGTGGCAAATCAGATTGAAGGATCGTATGATGCAAAGGACGATAAGATGGTGTCATACCTAGCGCAAGCTAAGGCGCTAATGGCAACTTTCGCCACATGCAAGGTGAAACACATCAATAGAAGTGAGAACAAACAGGCTGACGCCTTAAGCAAACTTGCATTCGTAGGGTTCGAGCACCTCGCAAAAGACGTCCGCATCGAAGTCCTAGCTACGCCTTCAATAATAATAATGAACAAAGAAATTCTCGTTTGCTCGGAAGCAGAAAAAAGTTGGATGACACCAATCATCAATTATCTCGCGAGAGGCATCTTGCCAGAAAAGAAAACAGATGCGTGGAATATCCGCCATAAAGCGTTGAATTACACAATCCAAGGAGATATCCTATATAGGCAATCATACTTGGGCCCACTCCTCAGATGCGTAGACCCACAGGACGCAATTTACCTGCTTAGAGAAATTCATGAAGGAATATGTGGCGTACACGCAGGTCCGAGGATGGTGGTGGAGAAAATCATGAACACCGGATACTATTGGCCGGGCATGCATGTTGACGCCGAGAAAGAATTGAGAAAATGCAGCGCTTGTCAACGCCATGCACCAAACACCCTGCGTCCGAAAAACGCCATGATACCGGTAACAACTTCTTGCCATTTCAGAAATGGGCAATTGATATAACCAGACCATTTCCAGAGGCGCCAGGCCGCATGAAATTTTTGATCGTAGCAATCGATTACTTCACAAAGTGGGTCGAAGCAAAGCCAGTGGCAACAGTCAACGCAACGAGCATCAAGAAGTTTATTTGGGAATTTATAATTTGTCAGTTTGGATTACCCATGAGCTTAGTCAGTGACAACGGAACACAATTCGCTGACCAACATATCCAAAAATGGTTGAAAGAGCTCAATGTCACGCAGACATTCACTTCTGTTGCTCATCCACAAGGGAATGGCGAAGTAGAACGCGCCAACAGAACAATCGTGGGCGGAATCAAGAAAAGATTATCAAGCCACAAATCCAGATGGTTCGATCAGCTACCTCACGTACCATGGGCCATAAGAACGCATAAAAACACAAGCAACGCGGAAACGCCGTTTAGCCTAACTTATGGTACCGAAGCAATGATCCCCGCCGAAGTTGGCGTCCGTCGCCAAGAATCACAATACCGAAAGACAACGACGCAGAAAGGAAGTTAGACCTAATGCTTCTTGAAGAGCGTCGAGAGTTGGCGGCAATAAGAGAACAAAATTACAAACGCCAACTACAAAAGTATTACAACGCTAAAGTGAAAATATGTGAGTTCAACATCGGAGATTACATCCTTCGCAACAACGAGGCATCAAGAGCACAACCGCAAGGCAAACTAGCGCCATCTTGGGAAGGCCCATACCAGATCAAGGAAGTATTGGGAAAAGGCGCCAACACTTTGATGCAACTCGATGGTTCAGCGATTCCTAGAACATGGAACGCAGCAGAATTGCGAAGGTGTTATATGTAAATCGATTCCAATTGTAAAAACAGGCCAAGGGTCAAATATGAATGGAAACGATACTCCGGATTTCACAAAACAAACCTTTTCATTTAGAAGCAAAAATTTACAAGGGAGCACTTACGACTACACACACAAAAAAAAGAGGAGAAATACAGAAAAAGAACACAAAAGAAAAACCCTAATATACATCGTTGACACTCCTTCCAGAGTCAGCAACCGAAATATACTCTTCATCGCCAGCAGGAGCGGTGGAAGGACTAGCCTGCGAAGGCTCAAGCAAATTCCTCAACAGCTACACGCCATTCTCTTCCTTGGCATACTGAGCAACTTCCGAAAGAATAGGAAACGTGAGGGAATCATAGTCCGTCTCAGCAGCAGCATACTCCTTTTCCACGTCAATGGCGTGAAGGGCATAGGCCTCAATTGGAAGGTTGTTGCGCAAATGCGCAATACCATCATGAAAACCAGCCTTATGACCAAGCTGTTGAGAAGCATTGACAAGGGCTCCAACGCAGCGCGTTAAATCATCGTCACTAATGATGCGTTGAGCAACCTAAACAAAGGAAAACATCATTAGAGTAAATAAAAAAATAGTAGGGGGGGAGAGCAGCGAAAGAAGATAATACGTTGCAAATAGCATGCTTCAGCAACCAATCGCGGTCGGAAGCAGTGGCAGCAAGCTCAGAGGTCAAAACCTTAATGGCCTCCTCATTAGAAGCCAGCATATCAGCCAACTTACCAGCATTCGCCTTTCTCACCGCGGCTTCCGTCTCCAACTCTTCAATACGCTTACGAAGATCAGCGTTTTCACTCTCGAGTCGAGCGGAAGCCTCCTTGGCAGCAACAGCACGGCTGCTTGCGTCCGCAAGATCAGCGTTTGACTTCTTACACGCAGCCTCAAACTCTTTATAGCGGGCGGCGCGGTCGCGGGCAGACTCCGCCAGGTCTGCCTCGGCATTAGCCAATTTCGCTTCAACATCGCTTAAAGCTTGGCGATGATCAGCCGATTCTTTACCCGCTTTCCAGGCGCCGGCCTCAACGTCTTTCACCAACTGTTCTATCTCTCTCATGCGAACACCGGCATCGATTTGGTCCTCATGAAGGGCACGATTCTCGCACAGCAACTCCGCAAAACAAGAGAAGGCCTGGACTTGGTGAAAAGCAGCATCAGAGTACAAAGTGCCTCGGGGCTGGATCTTACGAGCAATGCACTCACCGGGAGGAACAACATACTCCAAAAACTCGGAACAGGTGGCGGAATCCTCAAAATTGGCCCCACAATTAACCTTCCAGCGGGGGCGGAAAACTTGGCTCGCCTCCATGGAGTCGCGGGGGTCCATATCCACATCCAGTACACCCCCACTCAAACACCCGCTGAACCCGCCGCTGCTACTGCCTTGGATTTCGAATAATTTACCCTGCACCATCGCACCTAGAAGAATAGGAGGCAGCGGCACAGCCTCATCACCATCAAGAATTAAAGTCTTGTCTGGTGAGGACTGTCTTGATTTCAAAAAATCAGCGACAGAGAGACCCGCTGATTCAAAACTAACCTTAGGCGATTCGTCCACAATCGCCTTCATTGGTTGCGCAAACGACGCCGGCAGCGAGACAACTGGAATTGACCCAGTTGAAGCACGAACAGTCGTCACAATGGTCTCGGCCTCAGACGGGCCAACCACACCCGCCATCATTGGCAAACTCAGCATCTGTACAGTTGGCCCAGCCTCCGAAAAGCTGCCAACACTTGTCATCATCGGCAAACTGGCAAAAAGAGTCGCCAGAGAAGATGTAACGATAGAAGTTGCGGGAGAAACAGTCGACGAAGAAATCGTCATCAAACCTGAAATAAGAAAATGATTTCAGAGAAGATCGAGTTCAATCAAAAGAAAGAATAGAAAAATATATACCTGACGATTTAACAAGACCATGCTTGACAAAACCGCCAAAACGAGGTTTCTTGACGGCGCGAAGCACCTCTTCATCATCTTCATTAATCACAGGGGTGGAACCCAAATGGTGTGGAACAGTGAACGCCCCACCCACTGAGGAGGAAGAGGAAGAAGATAGACTGGTAGATACGAAACTTGTATCCACAACGGTTCCAGAAGCTGCAGCTGAAGAAAACACATCAGTCGCCACCAAAATAGGAGTGGCAACCGATGTGGTTAGCGCAGACACAGCAACCACAGGCTGTGAAGATGTTGGCGAAGAGAAGCCTATAGAAACCTGTGCGGAGGTGGTTGGGGAAGACGCCACGCTGGCACTCACACCGAGTGCTTCAAGCAATGAAACCGACGACGACACCGGAACCCCAAAGGGAACGGCAGAGACCTCGACGACATCGTCATCATCATCCACGGCGTCTCTTGCGGCGGCGTCTATCGGAAACGCAACCGTCTCCCCACCACTACGTTGTGCGCCCGTACAACTGCACATAGGAAGGCGCATAACGTTAGATCGTCTACCTGAAAAGGAGAATGAAACGTTAGTAAAATAAACCAAGCAAACGGTGGAAACAGTTGAAGAACTTACCACTCTGAAGGGTAACAGAGCTAGGAGGCGGCAGCGGTCGCGATGCAGGTAATCGCCCCATAGGAAGAGGAAACACAAAGTTTCGAGCGGTCCGAGCAAGGATTGACTCCTCGCGGGAACCTAACTCCCTCCGCCCCAACACTTTGACGCCCTCAGGCACAGGCTGCATGAGGAGCATACGGTCGTCCACCTCTGAAAGAAAATCAAGTTAAAACATCGCAGAAATAATTCACACTTGGGAACAAAAATTAAAACTGCTGCTAACCTTGACCGTCATTAAGAATGACCGGTACGAAAGCCGCATCATCCCAGATACGACTCATGCTGAATAACACCAACGCGCGCTCCAAATAATGACGGAGCGGAGACAGGCTAGCCTGCAAAGTGGTGAACCAGTCCGAACCGGAATAAGGAACCACTTTCGGCTCAGGAAGCTCCTTCACATCCGTGAAAAACATGGGATGTGGCACCACACGAGCGGAGACGTAGAAGAATAAACTCTTCCACTCATGCAAACTGGGTGGTGCATCCAGAGCAATGACCTTTGCACCAGAGCGGGTGTTCAAGTTATACCATCCCTGGGTGAAACGCCACCGGTAAAAAGCCGATAACCTATCAGCCGTCGGAGTAATACCGAGACAATGACAGGTATATTTGAAATGGCGAAGATGAGCCATTCCGAACGGATGAATCTGGCTAAGATGCAGCCCAAAAACACCGAGAACATCCACCAAAAATCGGGTAAGGGGCAAACGAAGATTGCCCAAAAAGAAATACTCCCGATACACGGCAATCTTGCCGGCAGGAGCCTCTCGAGCAGTCCTGCCAGGGGCAGGCAACTCGGGCTCATACTCAGGGCCAAGATTGTACACCCTGACAATATCGTTGAAGTCCTCGGCAGACATACGACAACCGACGAACGCCATAGAATTATTCTTCTTAGTCTTTGAGGTTTGGGAAGACTCAGCCATGAAAATAAAGAAGGCAATGAGAAGAAATGAGAGAAAAAGAAGACGATGAGAAATGGTGCTTAAGGCGGTGTAACCTCCCCTTATTTATACTAATCGCAATTAATGAGGGACAGGGGTACAAAAAGGATAATTAACACGTGGCCCAATCGGAAAGCACCACGATAATAACGTGAAAGAGGGTATGCACTACACCTGGGCGCGTTACCGGGATTCTCGCCCACTCGCCTGACACAGACAGAAAGTCTGCAGGGCAGAGCAACCGTCGTCAAACTGTCACGTCCAGCAGTCGTTTCACTGACTTGCATTTAATTCACTCACCAACGCCAAACTACACGTCATCCACATAAAGGGAAACAGAAACGGTAAGTGTTGGCAGAAAAGGTTATGCCAACATGGGATGATTCAAGATAAATCACCCGCCAAAGCAGGCGCCAACATGGGATGATTTAATAATAATCACCCGCCAAAATGGGCGCCAACATGGGATGATTTAATATAAATTACCCGCCAAAATGGGCGCCAACAGGGGATGATTTAATAATAATCACCCGCCAAAATGGGCGCCAACATGGGATGATTTAATATAAATTACCCGCCAAAATGGGCACCAACAGGGGATGATTTAATAATAATCACCCGCAAAAATGGGCGCCAACATAGGATGATTTAATATAAATCACCCGCCAAAATGGGCGCCAACAGGGGATGATTTAATAATAATCACCCGCCACAATGGGCGCCAACATGGGATGATTTAATATAAATCACCCGCCAAAATGGGCGCCAACAGGGGATGATTTAATAATAATCACCCGCCAAAATGGGCGCCAACATGGGATGATTTAATATAAATCACCCGCCAAAATGGGCGCCAACATAGGATGATTTAATAATAATCACCCGTTAAAATGGGCACCAACATGGGATGATTTAATATAAATCACCCACTAAAATGGGCGCCAACAGGGGATGATGCAAAATGGGCGCCATCATGGAATGATTTAAGATAAATCATCCGCCAAAGCAGGCGCCAACATGGGATGATTTAAGATAAATCACCCGCCGAAATAGGCGACATCATGGAATGATTTAGTATAAATCACCCGCCAAAATGGGCACAATCATGGGACGATTGCACATAAATCACCCGCCAATATAGACTACCAAACGGGATGACTCAACATGAATCAACCGTCAACCAATGGTTACGACTAATGAAGTCACCCGTCCAATATGTGGAAATACCCACGAAAATAAACCAAACCAACAAGGAAAAAAGGTGAAAGCCAAAAGCCCATGATAAGTCCACAACCCCCACTTCTTGAAGGAAAGGCGACTATGGACTAGGGGGGCTTGTAAAGGTAGGGTATGAAACCCACAATTTGGCTAAGTATGACACTAATGGCATATGTCGGGCAGAACACTAGGCGCCAGGAAGCCACTAACGCAGCGCATAGTGCATGGAGCGAAGAGTGGAGTCCAATATAACTTTTCCTGACGCCTCGGGAATGGTAATGCAAAGGTCCCACCAGCATGGGACAAAAAGATGGTAACCCACGTAGGGATAAACACCAAACCAATGGGGATTGGACAACACATAAAGGATGGTACAAAAAGTACAATCAAATCCTTGTCAAAAGGCCATGATGCCCACCAACTTTCACCAACCACCACGACGGCACGAGTGAGGAATATTATTGGTGGAGAACCTGACAAGGTGGTTGGTCACACTCTCTCTCCTCCGGCTATAAATACCAGTAAACCTCCAAATGGTAAAGGACAGACTCTCTCTTACTATTACTATCAAATTATACTACCTCGTATTATCAAATACTGATTCTCACGCCGGAGGGTGGTTACGAGAGAATCCCCCCCATTCCTCGTAACGAGCTCACGGTGTTCTATTTTGCATGATACACTTGGCTGCGCCAAGAAGGTTTTATAACCCATCATGTAGAATACTTAGCCATTACCCTCGGACTAACATGTTAGACCTTGAGGTGTGGATTCGTGTTTCTTCAGGCTCCATTAGGTTTCATATTGAACAATTAAGTTTTAGTGAAGAAATCAGATCATATTACGTTAAGTTCGTAGATTTATACCATACTTCTTAAAACGGCATAACTAAGTTGGGGTTGCTATCCCCACACCGCCAAATCTAATCCCCTCTCATACCACCAATATTGTATGTTTTGTCACCTATGGATGGCCCGTCTAGAAACTCACAGATTTGTTTTTGGTTGACCCGACGAAGACTTCTTAGGAGATCACTCATCCTAGTACTACTTCTATCATATAACACTTAACTGTGAAGTTTTCACCTACTTCACAACCAACTAAGCCCATAACACAATACTGATTTAAGAGGCATGAATCAAGTTTCTCCTGTCCAAACCAATGTGAAATTTACCTAAAGTGTTAGATATCCTTGAAACAACCTTTGAAGCATCTTAGATGTTACATATATATAGGAAAAATACTAGGATTTGCTTTATTGTAAAATGGGAGACAAGGTGATTATAAAATAGTATCTTTCAAACCACATATATGTGTAATTGTTATTATTATTATTACATTTAAATACCACTAACTCTTCACAATTTTATTCACTTAAATCTTTTATCGTTTTTATTCACTTAAACCTTCATTGAAGGAACTCAAAGTTTAGGGACGGATATGACAAGTAAGAGAAATGTTAATGTGTTAAATTCATAATGAATTTGGAAATCTCTAATTTAAGAAACGAAATCATAAACGAATAAGAATAAATAAATAATTAGTAAATGTGATTTCTATGATTCTGTTGAAGTTATATTGACCACCGCAAACCATACTTTGTGGCCAAAAAACACTTACCCTAGAGTCGCCACTGTTTTGCTACATCAATTCGCGGAATTCCGTAATCAAGTTTGTGTCTGTCTTAGCATAGTGAACGTTAAAGATCAAAGGTACGGATAGCCTATTATTGTTATTTATGGTATTGGTAATTTATGTGTTAATCTTATAGCATGAATCGTTTATTGATTGATAAGAATCATTGGTTTCAGATCATTATTTTATTAATATGAACCATTGATCTTCAAATTGTTAATTGATTACATGAACCATAAACTTTCTGAATGTTTTTGGATCTTTTGAATTGACATAATATGTTTTTGGACCCTAATGTGATGGACGGTTTTGGTATTGGATATAGTTATGTGCTTTGACACGTTTGATTGTTTTGCTTATTTACGCGTTTATCACCTTCGTTATTTTTCTCATGAGAAACGTGAGTGAGCTGAGACATACGGATTGATCATAATAATTACTAAATTGTTTTATTACTGAATTATTGGAGACATGTGTGTCATACCCATGAGAGAAAATATTGCCTCAAGCACGCCATCCGTAACCTTATGACATGGTTTATTGATTCTTTGTTTTTAAGTATTGGTTAATAACTTCGATTTTTAGTTATTTCGATTAGCAAGTTTATGCGATTGATCAAAGTACGAATGGATATGTATAGAATTGATATGCTACAAGTACGAATTGATAAGATATGTTAAATGTTGAAAGCTTATAATTATGTTGAATATCTTTTGTTATCTGCCCACTATACGCAATTTTGTTTTGTTGTTTCTTTTACGTTAGGTATTCAAGCTTATCCGCGAAGAATCGATTGGAGGCTTGGGAAATATTTAAAGATCAAAGGGTTTTATAAAAGAAGAAATAAATAATATTGTTTACCATGTTTTTGATAAATTATAATATTAATTAATTGTTTTTCATCAATTATAAATAAGCATTAAATTCTGATCTACTTTATATGTGACATGTCAGCCTAGCCAGCAAGATGTTACATAACCTAACATGTAGGAAAAAGGTTTTAATTAAGAAATTATGGATCGCGATGCATTAAGCCATGCATGGGAACTATATATTTTCCTATCGACAATTCCTTAATAATCTATCGGTAAATGTAAAACAAGAATTCAAATAAAAGATTAAAATATCCTCCAAATTTATGCCCTTAAATATAACTTAAAAAGAAAACCTCTATATATACATATTTTAGTATATTGAAGATAGAGTATATCATTTCCCACCTTTATATATCCATCATAAAACAGTTCATTGTGATCACAAATCTCAATCTCAATCTCAATCCTAATTAATTAAGTGAACTCCAAGCATGCGTAGAAAATAGTTAAGCCTTTTAACTCCTTGTGTACAAGGATAATTAACCATAAATAGAGTTAAAGCTATTGGTATCTCTATCACTCAAAATTGTAGTCTCTCTCCTTCTATTCTCTTTATGTGTGGGAGAGAGAGATCTAGAGAGAGATATATAGATGGTGAAGAAGCAATGTTCAATGGTATGGGACATGAAGACCATGTTCCATTGTAGCATAATCATGTTCTTCCTTGGAGGATTAGCAACTTTAAGCTTTTATAGCAACTCTAATCAAGAAGCAGTGAGTAACAACATTAAGGTTACTCTTACTACCACCACTACCACTACCACTATTACTACAGATCAGTCAAATCCAGACATAGGCATGAACACGAACATGAACATGAACGTTGATAAAGGTGCACAAGTTTTTGAACATCAAAGAAGACTTAAAATTGCACCACCATCCTTAACAGAAACTTGTGATTTGTTCTCCGGCAAATGGGTTTACGATAACAAGAGTCATTACCCTTTGTACAAAGAACACGAGTGTCCTTTTCTACATGGCGATTTAGCTTGCCAAACTTATGGCAGAAAGGATTCCAAGTATCAAAGATGGAGATGGCAACCTCATGGCTGTGACTTCCCAAGGGATGTAAATTTGTAATATTATCTTCTAAAGTTTTACATGAACTAATCAATTAACAAACTCTTAGTACTATTAGTGTCTAATATTATATTTCTTTTGAATGAATAGATTTGATGACAAAGCAATTGTGGAGAGACTAAAGGGTAAAAGGTTATTGTTCGTTGGTGATTCGGTAAACCGAAACCAATGGGATTCGATGATGTGCGTGCTCTATTCATCAATTCCAGGGGTAAAGAAGTTCGGCCAGGAGCTCAATCGTACCTTGTACACCTTTAGGTCCAATGTAAGTCATACCTTTCGATCCATTCCCATAAATATTTATATTTTCCATTCGGACGTAAAAGTGTAAACTTCTGTTAATCAAATATATAAATGTTTCTCTTGAATTGTTATATGTTAATATATAGAACACAATGTTTGTGTTTACAAGTGTGTGTTGTTTAGATGATGAAAGTGACAATTGAATAAAACAATACTGGAGTACAATATATCGGTTGATTATTATTGGGCTCCAATGCTGGTCGAATCTAACGGTGATGATCCATCAAACCATCGCCTTGACCATCGAACTATTCGTGTCAAATCCATAGAGAAACATGCAAGGCATTGGGTTGATGCGGATATACTCGTCTTTAATACTTATCTTTGGTGGAGATTACCTATAATAAAGCTCTTGTTAGTTCAAGTAACATGTTTTTTAACTTGTGACTAAGTGATATAGAGTCTATAGGCTATAGAGAATAGTTTACCTTATATATTTGCCAAAGTAACAAGTTAGGTCTCTTCTTGTTTCCAAATCAGGAAGGGTCCGGGATCATTATTGGGTGGTCCGAATCAAGTGTACGATGAGATTGATAACGTTCGTGCGTATAAGATGGTTTTGGAAACATGGTCCAAATGGGTACATAACAATATTGATCCTGCAAAGACCAAGATGTTCTTTATGGGCCTTACAGCAACTCATTCAAAGTACCAAACAAAAAAACAAAAGCCCTTTTGTTATTCTCTTTTAGTTGTTTTAGTATGTCAATTAACTTTTTATAATTTGTAGTGCTAAAGATTGGGGAGGCAAGAAGCAAACAACTTGTTACAAAGAGAAAGAGCCGGTGACGATTGACGGTTTCTGGGAAAGCGGAAGAGATCCGAAAATGCTAAGAATATTGGAATCATCATTGAGCAAATTGAAAGCCAAAGGGGTAAACGTGCAACTAATAAACATAACACAACTAACACAATATAGAAAAGATGCACACCCTACGGTCCATAGGAGACTATGGCGTCCCTTAACCGCTGAACAAAAGGCTAACCCACAACGTGCTTCTGATTGTACACATTGGTGTCTTCCCAGGGTTCCCGATATTTGGAATGAACTTCTCTTAGCTTACATTTTTCCAACAACAGAAACCGCTAGCCAATAAAAGAGAAAACTACTAAAATAGTCTTTTCGATCAAATATCATTTTACTTTCTTTTGTTAATTAAGAAAATGGCTCGAGACGGAAATATGTCGTGTTATGTTGAAATCTACTACCCCAAAGTGATCTAGTGTGATTCTTTTAGGTTATTGCCATTATAGAACAATTCAAGCATGTTTTATTTTGTTGATATTTATGTATTATGGGTTAAGGGTTAATGCCTTTACTTTTGATAGTTGAAAAGTTGTTAGTGAACACACAAGTAATTATGATTTCTTATTTATCTTATGTGCTTCGAGCATATGTTATTATTTATTTATTAATTTATTTATTTATCATCGACTATTGGAAAACGTAGATAACAAGGGACGCCCTGCATAAGGCCTTCATTTAAACGTGCTCCTTCTTTCGCTCTTGCTTGGAAATCATGAAAATATAATACCTATCTTAGATATGTGAAATTGTTTTAAAAATGTATTATAATTTATAAATATATTCAAAAGAGAACATCATAAGGGTAAAAAACATTGAAATTAGGGATAAGTAAATTGTATCAGGTACTGGAATCATGTTGGTACCGGTATCGAAACGAATGGACATTTTAATATTGGTACCACGTTTTTGGAAAAATCGGGATCGGTATCGGTATTTATCAAATTTGTTTTGCGTACGATTCCGACACCAAGTTTTTGGAATAATTGGGATCAGGATTTTCAATCGCTGACAAACTCATCCCTAATTGAGGTGGTAATTAAGAAGTGGTGGTAGCCGAGAGGTGGTTGATACGTCATAGTAGTGAAGTATGCAACTGACCTTCTAGTCTAGTTACATTATGGTGAAGGTTAAGATTTGGGATCCTTGATGGCTCAGGTTCAAAGACTGATTAAATGAGGTTTTCCTACAGACTACATGTGCACAAAATACCCAGTTCCGAACCCGACCTAGTATTGGGTTTCTCCCCGAACATATACACCTATTCTACCTTTAGCCGATCAAAACCCAACCCAACCCGAAAACCCCGGTCGAAACTCGACTATACCCAGAATCAGTTCCTCTCCGACCCGGTTTTGACTTTTGTTTACCACCCGGAACAGGTTCCTATCCCGTTCCGATTCCTACAAAATACCCGGTTTGTGTGCGTGTACTACAAACCACAAATAAAAGAAGTATAACTGTAGTCTGTAGATGCAACTAGAGGTGCACAAATCGGGTTTTTTAAATACCCGGGTTTGGGTATGGAACCGGGTTCGGGTATGACCGGGTATTAGAAAATCGGGTATTGGTAATAACCGGGTAGGGTTCGGGTCCGGGTATTTCCTCCAAAAACCATACCCTATGCATCGGGTTCGGGTAGGGTACAGAACCGGGTATTTGAATACCCCATTTTCGGATATTGAAAAAACCCTATTTGTGGGTTTTTCGGGCTTTTTTCTGGGTTTTTTTCGAGTATATATTGGATTTTTTAATAGGTTGCACTTTTTAGGGGTATTTTTCGGGTATTTTTAAGGTATTTTTCGGGTATACATCGGGTATTGGAAAAACCCGGTTCCGGGTATGGGAAAAAACCGGTTCGGGTTTTCGGGTATTACCGGGTACAAATCGGGTCCGGTTCGGGTTCGGGTTTTAGTGCCGAAATGCATACCCTACGGGTAGGGTCGGGTATGGGTTCGGGTATTAAAAAAACCGGTTCTGGGTTTTCATTTCGGGTCCGGTTCCAGGTTCGGGTTTTTTGTGTACCTCTAGATGCAACCTCCATTTTGGGCCCGAAAACTAAAGTACACTTAGAAGGCAAAATCTTAGCCCAAAGTGTAATTCATGGGCTAAGACTCATGTCAAACGGGGCCCATTCAACAAGTGGGCCAAAGAATACACGAAACCAAGGTGAATAGAATGTATTTTAAATGCCTAAAATATAATTATCCATTTCATTTCGTCTTAATCTATTATTTATGCATACCAAAAGTTACCTTAACTCTAAATATTATTAGAAATCTTTCTTATATTGTATAGTATGTGATCGCTACACGACCTGGCTTTGTTTAATTCAATCTACAAAATTTTCCTTACAAGTACATGTATGGGACTTTGAAACCATGATTAACAACTCATGATCACTATAAAAAACTTAAAATTTCTGGCTCCTGATGATTATGTGATTACCATTTTCATAATTTAGTGATTATAATTTTAACGTCAACGTGTGTATTTGGTTTAGCAACTTGTCGGTTCTCAAGATTCAAAAGTGTGTGTTTGTTATTTTATTTATTAGTTAGTTTAGCAACCTCTCATAAAAAGAAAAACAACTCAATTAATGTCCATACTTTATAATTTAATAAACTGCTCACTATTATTTTATTCACATTTTTTATTGTTTATTTAGTAGAGAGGACGCCCATACAGAAATAAAAAGAAAACAACTTATGAGTTATGAGAGTTGTTAGGGAGATTGACTTGCTCCATAATATAACCTGCTACGTGTTTACTTGGTTATATATTTCAAAGGTCAAAAATACCAATAATAACTATTATTATTTAAAAAAATCTAAAGTAATAATAATTAATCTAATTATTTGTATGTTTAGCTGTTGGTTTGTAATTCGTATTTGTTTTTTCTTTATACTTTATGATCTTCTTGCTTCTGGCTCGATGTACCCTTTTTCAATCTTCTTTGTAAAAATTGACCTTATAAAAAAAGTTATTTGTATGTTTAGCATGTTAATTTATTTTTATCAAATCGCTCGCTCCACGGATGCCTAAAAACTAGCCATTTTTTATAGTGTTTTTTCCTTTCAAATGGTAATTTAAATCACTGATATGTTACTATCCCACCTATTCGTATTGATTTCACGAGTACTGAATCTTTGAGTGCTAGTGTTATTTATTTATTAATATATATAAATAAATGTATTTTGAAATGCCAATATCATTGAACGAAAAAAAAAGATCATTTACAAGAAGCAAAAGGCCCAAAAAATACAAGAAAAATACATGAAAAAAAACAAATAATTATTCGAGTTACAAGGTAGTATTAAAGTTACAATATTCGATAAAAATAAATACTTCCCGATTCTTATCTTATTAAAGTTTATTCGAATTACAACTTTTCTTGAAAAGCGTTACAAGACTATTATTAAATTGATTTTTGACAGAGGTCAATAATAATCATATGCATATTTTATCAAACCAAATAATTATTTAAACAGTCAAATGATATGAATATCTTTTAGATGAACCAACTACCAAAGTTACATAAATACCAAAACATAAACAAATATATATGTAACACCCTTCATTATATCTTCTTCTTCTTCTTCCACTTTCCATTTCCTTAACACACCATTTTCTTGAAAACAATAACATGAAGGGAACTGAAAGACTACAGAAACTGGTTCCTGGATATCATTCTGTAGGAACATTCATGGTTCTAATGGTGGTGATGATGGTAGTTGTTTACTTTTATGGAGATAATGGTGGATTAATTAGTTTTGATATTATTGGAGAAAAGGAAATGGAGGATTATTCTTTTGAAGGTTGTGATTTGTTTAATGGAAGTTGGGTGTATGATAATAAGTCAAGACCTTTGTATAAAGAGAGACAGTGTTCTTTCATGGCAGATGATTATTCTTGTGAGAAGTTTGGAAGGAAAGATTTTGAGTATCAGTTCTGGAAATGGCAGCCTCATGGCTGTCACCTTCCACGGTACGTCCTCTTTCTAGTTGATATAAGGCGGAAACACGAAATGTGCAGTAATATATATATTAAATTTTGATATAAGTCATGTGTAATGGGGCATTTATAAGGGCGGATAAAGCCCCTATACTTGGGTAGGGCTGTCCAAACTGCTCGCCGCTTGTTCGTCGTTCGCTCGAATTTTGCTTGAAAAATGCTCGTTTGATTTTGGCTCGGTTTGCAAGTGAGCCGTTCGGCTCGGTTCGGTTTAAAAGTAATCCTCGCTCGGTTTGGTTCGGTTCGTTTTGCTCGAATTAATTTTTATATATTAGTTTTATATATAAACTTTATGTATATATATAAAAGTATACTATTTTTTAAAGTTTTTAAAATTTCCCTCTTTTGTGTTGAATTCAAAGTTCAAATTTAAACCATAGTCACTCGTTTTATATATGTTTTATTGTTAAGTATGAGTTTTATATATTTTAAACGTGAAAGTTTAGACAATTTAGAGTTAAAAGTCTTGAATTAATGATATTTTGAAGTTTTAGAAATTTAAAATTGGAAACTTTGTACGAAATCAAGCAAAACCAAACAGAACCAAGCCGCTCGGTTTCAAAACCAAACCAAGTTCAAGCATAAAGATTTCGCTCGTTTCTTTAAATTCAATCCGCTCGGTTCGGCTCGCTTTCAAACCAAACCAAGTATGAGCATGCCCGCGTTCGGTTCGGTTTGGTTCTTTGAACAACCCTATACATGGGACATATGAGGCATTATAGGCGTTTATATGATAAAGCAAATAGGTGTGTTAAAGTGGTAATAATTGAAGAAGCATTATCCATTGCACAAGTGTTTGACTGAAAAAGTTGATGATGTAACGAAAAATGCCCTTTTAAGGGGCATTAACCATTATGTATAGCCTTATAATATTTTTTAAGATTTCTAAATTTTTTGTTAGATATTGCTAATATTTGAAATTATAAATTTACGATTGAAGATTGATATTTAGATTGTGTGTTGTAGGATAACTAGCAAGAGCTAGTTTTCGTTTCATGTCACTATCAGGTAGGCAGAGAGGTTATAACTTAATTAGCATGTTGTGATTTAACTTGGTTTAAATAAGATTTAAAATAAAAGAAAAAAAATAAAAAGTAAATAAATGTGTGTGTATGTTTAAATATGATTAGTGAGTTTGAAGTGGACTTCGTCCACTAAAAAGGGATAACGCCACCATGGTAACGGCGCTAGAGGGCAAAAATGTGTTGGGAGCCATCCTGGTTAATAGTGTGTTGTCATTGTGGTTGTTCGACGCCATAGTATGTTGACTAGGCCTTTAACGTCTTTTTCCTTTCTCCGTAACAGACAACCTAAGGACCTATAAACACACACAATAAGTGATTTACGAATTTTTGACTAAATGAAAGAATAAAAATCGCTAAAACTTGGGGAAAGTATAAGATAATATAATCATAGATCTGAATGATGGAGTTCGGGTCTGATAGTTGGGTCAAATTACCATCTACGGATTTGTCATATGATCTAGCTCGTCATAACCTATTTATTACTTATGGGCACCATAACTCTACTCGGATAGTTAGTAGTATATTTAAGTTTTGGTAATTTTGTCACTTTGGATAACCTTCTTAACTTTTCTTGTATGTATGTATGTATGAGGTGCTGAAAGATTGTTTAATATAAAAAGTTGGCATATATGCATTAGTGTGACACTGTAACATAATAAATAGAGCCCATGTGTCATTGTCTCTGGCATGACCTGAAGAAAGTTGACAAGTATGCATTATGTAATATGATAATAGACTGATCACACTCATACTCATACATAACGCCATGCTTACCTAGAAATTTGAGAAAGAAGTTGCATGCAGAGCATTGTGGGGCTGTAACTTGTGTATGTGTGTAGTGTGTACCATGTCAGTGTTCAGGGAGCTCAAGAAAGTAGACAAACATTATTTCAACTTGTACATTTACCCCACATGATATTTACTAGGGATGGCAACACAAGACCACTATGGTATATGTTATGGTCTAAGTAGTATGTGCTAGTTAACACGTCATATTATTGTAAACAATGAGGTTTTAATTAGTCCACTTATTAACTTGAGTGTTCTAGGTTAACTAGCTTTAACTCGCTAGTTATGAATTACAGAAAATAAATAAATAATGAAAGATTATCTAGCACTTTGAATGTTATCATTTTTATGTGGCATGCAAAACACCTGTGGCGTTATTCCACAACAAATAGCCATATGATAATTCTAGTTTCATAGCTAGTTGTAAAAGAGTGTTTCATTCCTAGTCAGATATTCGCCACGAATCTTATACAACCAATGAGTATCGAGTATACAAGTTAGTTTGTTAGAAATTACCCGTTTCGATTCGCACACACATTTTTTACTGTTTTAATTTTTATATAACTTTATTACAAAAAGAATTAGATATATAAACTAAAAACTAGTGAATTAAACTATTAGCAAAGATAAGTGTATAGAAAATGTTTACATGTATGGTTATGATATAAATGTGTACCATAAAGGCAATCAGGTAGGGTATCATCTAATACAATATTTGTTTGTACTTATGAAAAATTTTAAACTAATCTCATACACATCGTTAAAATTTCGGGTTTCGAGTCTGTTTGACATCCTAAATTGTTATAAGACATGTGTCGGACAAAAGCAATACCAATTTTTATTAAATTTTAAGTATTTACAATTAATCATTTTTTTTGTATGACTGGTGTAGGTTTAATGGAACGGCATTATTGGAAAAGCTAAGGAACAAGAGGGTTGTTTTTGTTGGGGACTCATTAGGTAAGAACCATTGGGTTTCACTTCTTTGTCTCATCGACACATGGATCGTTGAACCATCACATAAGGTTGCGGAATGGCATGGCTCGTTGATCACTTTTAAGGCATCTGTAAGTCTATTTCGTGATATCTTCAACGCGTTATATACTTGTATTGTACAAATGTGACATGTGCTTAACTATTGTTATATGTGACATCTTAGGAATACAATGTTTCCATTGATTTTTATTGGGAACCATTGTTGGTAGAATCAAATTGTGATGATCCGGTACACCACCGTGTACATGACCGGATCATGAAAATTGAGAGCATAGAGAGGCATGCGAAGCAATGGATTAATGCTGACATATTAATTTTTGACTCATATACGTGGTGGCTAGAGCCTAATATGACACTCGTGTAAGTATTTATTTATTGTATGGTTTTTAGAATGTTTACTCGGGTACATATTTAAACACACTAAAAGTTTATCTATTTTAGGTGGGGATCGTTTGAAAAGCCTAATAGAACTTCTATCGAATCTAGTAGGGTCACTCGTTACGAAATGGCTCTAAGAACATGGTCAAATTGGTTGGAGGCTCACCTTGATCGCAAGAAAACTAGAATGTTTTTCATAAGTCTCTCGCCGGATCACAAAGAGTATGCATTATCTAACTAGCTATATTTTCACAAACTAGTTATGACCTTTTATATTTTTACACTCATCACCTTTCAATTATTTTGTTATTACAAATTTTAGAGGTGGAGATTGGGGAAAAACAATGGGAGAAAACTGTTTTAACGAAACTCAACCGATAATGGAATATGGGTATTGGGCAAAAGGATCGGATACTAATCTGATGAGAACAGCACAGTCGGTGGTACAAGATCTTGCAAAGGCAGGCTTAAACATTGAACTTTTAAATATAACACAACTTTCACAATATAGAAAAGACGGACATCCATCTATTTACAAAAGACATTGGGTTCCTCCAACAAAGGTAGAATTGGCCAACCCTATCTGGTATGCAGATTGTATACATTGGTGTCTTCCCGGTGTCCCGGACGTTTGGAATGAGATACTATATGCTTACATCCTTTATAAAATATGAAATTTTGTCATCGGATAGTTGCAATCTAAATTACAACATTTAATTGCATGTCATACAATAGGTTTTGACAAGAGAAAATTTAGGTAGGTGATTGGTGATGATGGCATGTACAATATTCAAACAACTAGTTAAAAGTTGAAAGCTACTACACCAAAGTCTTGTTTGGTGGTTTTGCTATACCAACACCTTTGTTGTTTAGTTGTGTAAAACATTACCAAGTCAAAAGGTTTATTCACTACTTTGAATTTTATTTTTTTACACCATATAAATATAAATATAAATATAAATGTATATGATTATGGATTAATAAAGTGAATTTTTGTGTCATGTTTTCACTAGGCTATTCAACTTCCAACAACTTTTAATTATTTCATTGAATTACTTGTTAATTAGTAATATACTCCATTGGTTGATCTCACACACAAATGCAACATGCTCACTTTTTCTCATCCCTTTTAAAATATACTTTTATAAATTATAATTTTTAAATTAATTTATTTTTTATTTAGTGCGTGGACGAGATCCACTATACACTTTTGTATCATTTTCGGTCGATCTACAACTCCCTCTGAAGACAAGGTTGATGATACAAGTGTAATGTTATCATTAAACAAAACCGAACCAAATCCAAAAACACCATATTTTCCATTAGAGCAAATGTTTGGTAACAATAAGGATATTACTATCATCTATATATTCGTTTAAGTAGAGATATTCTATATAAATATATTTATTTTTAAATTATGATTATTGTATATCATTAAAGGCATTCATAAAGAAACATGCTTCATTGAAGGTATCATTTTCTCATTAATTTTGTATCTGCCTTTTTTTTTCAAAGTTTCAAATCATATAAGTCAAAGAAATGTGGTTTATTATTATCACAATTTATTTATTTTTCACCTTTTGTTGTCTCTTTTTGGCTAATGTTTATTTTTCAACCTACAAATCTCTTCTCCATGTTTTATGGGTTTAATAGCACCAAAAATCTGACCGACATGAACACACGAGACGACAATAATTCCCGTAATTTATGCATTTTGGTTTTTTTTCGAACGGTGACTTTCACAGTTAAGTTATCTCACTGTGCAAACACGTCGCGCCCCGCCACCCCACTCAGGCCAACTATGTTGACATGATCGGGATCCACGCTGGCATCAGAGTTTGGCTTAGCGTTCCCGGTAAAACCCAGTTGGCTCACCCCGCCCGAAGGCACGACAGGTTTTAATGCTCTGGTAAAATCCGGTCAGAATCAGGATTCGAACACAGGATATCCGGGTCATCCATCATGTTCCTAGCCATTATGCATTTTGGTTTTGAAAAGTTTTTTTTTTTTTTTGAAAAACCAACAAATCCCGGTTATTTGGGTACATCCATTGCAAAACGCCACCCACGTCGCGATCGCAAACAGTATAGGCAACCCGGTTCACCAATTCAAGGGAGATCCACCGGCAAAAGTCCCACTGTGATAATTGGTAAAGCCCCGGGCTCGGGTACGATATTTTTTCACGAATGACACTTGAACTGATGAACTTCCTTAAAAAAAGTCATCGGATTGCCGGTAGAGCACTACTCCTTTGGTGAAAAAGTGAAACATTTCAATAGATAGTTATTGTTTTCTTAATTTTATAAAACTAGATTAAAATAATTTTATTCTCAACCCAACTTCTAAAAAAATTTGTCTAATGGTTCAAGTGTTATTCTATTAAGTTAAATGGTCAAATTTTCGTGGTCGTTATATATATTTTTCATCTAAAGTTTCTAGTTAATAAAAACATGCTATTAGTTACTGAGTTAACTATAAATGGTAATAATAGAATTTTTAAGTTGTAAAATAAAAATATATATGTTTAAAAAAGCAGTGAAATACAACTTATGAATATTTATAACTTTTATGAATATTTATATCTTTTTAAAAAAATTAATACAATCTAAACCGATTTAAAAATAAACGATTCAAACTCTACTAATCCGTCAAACAACCAAACTGTTAAGAACCGGCCAGTCCGACCGACCCACCCAACTTAGCGGGTTTGATTTGTTGTTTTTCAAAACCGTAGTTAGTACTTTTGGCGATAATTTTTGTCAAAACCGACCGAATAGTAGTTGGTTCTAAAGACCCTAAGTGAGTAAGTGGGGCCTTATGAGCCCCCTTGTGATTCAAATACTTCAGCCGCATACTATAATAGGCCCAGCCCAAGTTCTCATAGCTCAACTCAAGCCCTCAACCCACCTAGCAGGCCTACATTATCATTGTGTATAATATCTGTATCTTATTACTTTTTTATTTTGTTGGTACTTTATTGTTATTTGTTAATTTATAAATACAATTACATAAATTATGTTATTAAATTATTAACTAACAATTAAAAATAAAATGATTGAAAATATTATTAACATTTCAATACATGTATTTGGATAGCCACCACATGGATTCACATGTGTTAACCTTCTATATAATATTTCTTATTTCTGATAGAAATATAAGACAGGTCTTATGCTTCCTTTCTTCATATTAAACTTTACCGTATAATGTGTTATTATATTTTACAAACATTTTTTATATGTAAGACTAGGATTGTTGCAAGGAAATTTGACTTTTCATATTATTAATTTTTCCAATCCTACAATTGTTTCGTAAGTTGACATATAACGTGGTCTTAAAGCATTCATGATGTCAAGGCTTCCATGTGACATAATAACTACATAGCTCAAAAGGGTAATTGCTGAATTCACAACCAAAAGTAAAAATGATTCCATTCTTTTGTTACATGGGGAGTAATAATAATAATAACAACAATAACATATAGTACCAGTAGAAGTGTGCTTTAAAAGTGAAAGCCTGGCCTCATTGGGAGCATGTGAACATCATCATATGCCATCATACATACATGTGACATACCTTCACGGGGTACCCACCCCTACAATCATAACATTGTTGTTACATGTTATGTGTCATCACATGTGTTTGGTTTGGTGGTTCAGGAGGTTTACTCGTATGTCGGGCGTATTGGACTAACGTCCAAGGCCTCACCCGGCACCCACGTCAGAGCCACATCAAAGCTGAAATTCACATCGATGTTTCATCTCAGGCCTCAAACTCGAATAATTGTGATTTGTAACTTAATGGTTTACCACAAAGTCAATGGCTTTTCTCCTGGGTTCGAATCTCTAAAACGTCAGACTAATAATGAATGGTTAAAGTTTCTTGGGTTACTACATCTGGCCTCCTGGGTTCGAATCCCTAAAGCTGAAGCGTCAACTAATAATGGACGATTGAAGTTTCTTCACACGACCCTAACTCGGGTATTTATGACTGGAAGGCCTAATGGCTTACCATGAAGTTAACACGCCCTTAAAAGGTGTAAAAATACTGTTACAAGTTTTTTAGACTCAAAAATATTTCAAATCTTGGAAAAAAAAACTATTTGTAAAAATTATATCTTTAACTTGTATTGCATTTTGACTAGATACTAGATAAACCTATTCTTATTCTAAATAGGGAAATGTAATACAACCATTTTTTTTTGTTAAACTTACAAGTCACATATTACAAAGACACATAACTTCATATTACAACCTTGTCAGGCCAAAACTACTAAATTAGACCACAACAACATATCTCAAAACAAACTCACATCACAACCGAAGATTTCCTTACTAGGTACCGATACGACGCCACTTTTCGTTTCCTTGAAGCCGAATTATCTACAGACAACACGAGCTTTCCCGCTTCTTTTGTAGTATAAGAGTTATGCACCGCTTCTTCCGTGGGGTCCATTTTCCGTGGCTTCTCCACCGCGATCGTGTAGCTTCCGCTCGCGTTCGGGACGTACTCGGCACTATATTCCAAATCCCACCCACCAACCACAATATCCCAAGTTATCATCGCACCCGCCTACATAACACGAGCAATGTTACATTCAATGCATAACGTACAAGTCAATATATTGTGCAAATAAATTTGGTTTGACTTACCTCAATGCCCTCGATTTGAATGTTGACTTTTTCTCCACCTTTGACCGGGAACTCGGAAGCGGGTTTGGGTGGACCGGTGTTCATATCGCTGGGTCGACTCAGTCCACCGTATTGTACGGGTACATCCTCTGGACTAATGTACCTAAAGTTATGAGAGTACATTATAGTACACTATCAATATGTAAACAATAAACAAAACATGTGGGTACAATAATTCAATTTGCACAAAAACACAACCATAATTCTACCAAATACATGTGTTGTACTTTGTGCAACAAGACTTGTACATTTAAAAAAATAAAAATAAAACATACTCACTTGTAAAGAGTTCCAGCAGCATTTCCTTCCTTAGAAAGCACAAACTTGCTTTTGGTTCTTTGAGTTAAAAATGGACTAAACATAGAATACAACATGCTGAAGTACCATGGGACATTGATGAAGATCTACACACCAAAATTAATAATATGTTACAATGTTATATTGTTACATACTAACATATAACAATATAATATTATAATGTATAATGTATAAACCAAAGTTCATAACAAGGTACAACTATCAATGCATGTTAAACAACTGGCTACACAAAAGCCTGCTGGGTCAACTTTTGTGTTTTATTAGGAAAACTGATGGGTACAAGACACTGATGCACTGTGTTACACTTTTCAAATTTATTTATCCAACTTAACATATTATCCGGTTCTGAAATGTTCAAGATTCGTTTGTACAGTACAAGTCTCCAATGTGCATTATTTGTTTGGACTGTACAAGACCACAATGCATAGACTTGTATTGTTTTAAAATTTCAACGCATACCAACAAAATTCCAATCATTGCATGGTTTTGTTTCAAATTTAAAAAATCTAGTAAAGACTTTAAAGTGTATACACACACGGTTGTCCATCGATAAGTTGTACGGTACAAATCATGATGCACAACACAACTTTAGGCAATGGTTGTAGCCTTGTAGGTAGGCATTCAAATGAGAAATCATGAAATGCTTAGAGTCGCGAGAGAACCGTATAATACATTTGTACCTTTTGCTTGGAAGATTCTGTCGAAGGCGGTTACGTAACCGCCTACCCATTTCTAATTAACTCATTGAGTACAAACGTATTATTCGGCTCTCGAAGTTCGCTATAACTTGTTTTGGTCGTACTACCCACCAAAAAACTTTTTGAAGATAAATTTTGCAATTGGGTTTATACTTTAAAGTGAAAAAATAAATGATAATAAACAACCAAGTAACCAACCAATTGGACTTAACCATACAACCCACCAATGCACAAACATTTTTTTTAACATTACTACAATGTGCATCATTGGTTGTACTGTACCAATAAACTTTTCTAGGTGGAAGGAGATTTAGTATTTATAAATTTATAAAATTTATAAAATATTTATAATTCTGACTAAATGTCTTGGAAGATAAACTAAAAGCATTTAACTTTCCAAAAATCAGCATGCGTCAATAAGTCGTAAGTACAACCTACCAATGCACAAACTTGTTTAAACACAATATTATCGTAACCATTTTCACACACTAGCTTTTACTAGCGGGGTTACAATTTCTGAGTAATCATCATGGAACAAAATAATATAAAAATATTTAAGTTTCCAATAATTAGTAAGCTTCAATGAGTTGTACTGTACAAGTTACAACTCCACAATTCAATTACTTTCAAACACCACTAACTTGGTAAATGGTAACCCTCTTGCAACAAACTGAGCCCATTATCTACGCATCATTGAGTTGTACACTTCACACTTGTACCGTACAATTCTTTAATGCAAAAAACTTTTTTAAAATTTTACTGTTTTAGCAAATTGGAAGCACATTTCAAGCAAAATCTTCCGTTAACAGTTTTGATTTATGAAAACAGTATGCCTTAGAGAGTTGTACCGTACAAGTCACTAAAGCACAAAACTTGCTTTTATATAAAAGAAATAATAATAAATAAATAATATTACCTTGCGAGCAACCATTTCCGGGTAATTATCTTGAAAGAGAGACAAAATATGATTAGAAGCAACTCTAAGCTCTCTTTTAGGCATATCTTTAAGATCGGTAACTTGAATGATTGAATTAATCCCACCAGGTTTAAAATGAAGCATTTTAATCCCTCTTTCGAGAACTTGAACCCTCCATTTTAAAAACTTTTTTAATTTCTCATTATCTCCGAAAATCTTCTCGTACATTTCTTTATCCTTAAACACACCATAAGCATTGTAACACACCGGATGACCCTCTTTATCGTACCTATTAGACACAACGTAATTAGACAAATGATAAACGTAGCATTATATGCAAAATGTGGGCTAAGAATAAAAGCCATTATAAAAATTATAAATTTAAATTTTATAATGTGGGTTAAGAATACATTTATAATTTATAATGTATATTAAAATTTAAATTTTAGTTCTAAAAACCGTGAACCAATACATATTTACATTCACTAGATTCATATGCACAATAAACCGGAACACTCAAGTCAAACTCTGAAATCAAAGTGGGCCCGGTTAATACAACATAAATTTGAGAAATACGATAGTCTAAATAGTCTAATTTACGAAACACGATAGTCTAGACACAAGAAATTCGTCGTCGTAAACAAATCAAAACAATGGGCCCCACACTGCAATTTATATTTACAAATGACACCCCCACAACCTTTTTTAAAAGTTTTAGCAACAATTGAAGCACATTTTTAGCAACAATTCCGGATAACCTTTTAAAAAAAGTATGCATTAAGTAGTTGTACCGTACAAGCCTTAAATGCATAAAACATAATTTTTATGTTAATTTAAAACAACCCAAATTTTTAATTTAATTATATACATAATACATAGATTACATTTAAGAGATGTAAGTATACCCGTTCATGTAAGCCACGACACCTTCAAGTTCCTTAAACCCAAGATCCTCATCCACAATGTTGTCAGCTCCGAACTCCTTCCGCCACGTCAGACACTTGACCAACATGTTGAGAGAATCTTGGACCCTGAAGTCTCTTGCTCTTAGAAACTTCAAAAGTATGACGTCAGCCTTCTCGGACGTCGGAAACAACGGTATGCCCCACATGGACGCGTCGGTGGCGTCCGACGTGGCAGTGAGCTTGTCTTTGAGCTCCTGAAGGGCCTTCTTCTCGGAGGGTTTAAGGTTGTGTAGGTGGTAGGTGTCTTCCTTAAACGACGGCGTACGGCGGGGTGTGGTGGCGGAGTTGAGTAAAGGTTCCATTATTATTATTATTATTTTATTATTAAGTTTTTGAATGTTTAGAAGATTTGAAGATTAGCCAGATGATAATATTAATATTATGAAGATATATAAAGATTTGAAGTGGCGTGAATAAAGGGGAAAAGAAAGAGACAGGGCTATGAATGTGATGGGTGGAGTAAAGGGGTTTAGAGCTCACTGTATAATTGAGGTGACCTGATTAATGTTTGCCGGTGATTTCTTTTTTCTTTTTTTTATATTTTTGAGTGGGTCCATGTAATATTCTGTAACTATTGGTTCAAAGTTCAAACAAATATTACAATCATTTGATAAATATCTTAATATGGCTTTTGTTTTGTTTTGAATTAGTTTTATTTAATTAATTATAGAGTAGCTTGTTTTTTAATGATCAAAATTCTCTAGGTATTTTGTATGAAGCGAATTAATTGCAAAAGACTATCGTCAGCTGGCCCAACCAGCTATACAAAGCTTTTAAGTGTCTCCAACTATTTTTAATTTCGAGGATCGTCTAGTCTAAAGACTCATTGATGGTAAACCTATACGCTATCAAGATCGAATAGGAGATCACAAAGATCCCGGTTTTCTTTCATTGAGTCACTCATGCCCTCCCAATATGTTAAGTGGGAATCGAAATGGGTCTCCATTGAAAAATCCAAACTTCCTATCATTGCATCACATTAAAAAGGACAACTAATTAGCTTTTAAATATCTTTTGTGTGTAGGGATAACAAAAGTATATATATATACAAGAGTTATTTTAATATTAGGTTTAGAGAATGTGTTGTTTAGCGGGTCGGAAAAATATTTAAATGTTAGTTTATGTATCTTAATAAAAAAACTGAACAAAAATGAATATGAGAGAGACGAGGAAATGTTGGATGTATGGTTATGTGTATGGGATATTAGAGAGGGGCGCGGAATAGCACATCATCTTGTTGGGGCACTGAACATCGCCATTGAGTGGACGTTAGAGAAGGGTGTCGAACAGCCACATTGGCTTGTTGGGGACTTGGGGCATTGAGCATTGCACACTACATGGGCGTGAAATTGGCATAAGAGTGGGCGCATGTGGTTTACGGGGCTATTAAAATCGCCATAAGTGTCAAACTCAACACTTTAATGCTCTTATACCCATATGCATTATTCATGTGCAAGATCATCGCTTCATCATCGCCAACCTTATATATTATGGAGACAACCTTCTTCACAAACCGATTGTAGACATACATGCAACGCTTCCATACATATAATGGATAGGAACGCTGCTAATGGATCTCCCAGACGAATTTTGGTTTGATTTTTGATCTCCTTGAGGAACTTCAATTTGATTTTTATAATTAAGGTATCCTCCAATCTATTATTGCAATAGCTGGGAATTCCATATATGGCAAACAGAAACCAAAATTTTCCAATTGATTGTGTCAAATGCCTTTCAAATTAAATTCGAAAAACATAGTTTTTTTTTGTTCTTTTTTTCCTTTAATTTAATAAACATGAGCAATTCGTTAAAAAATCAATAGACCATAAAGAATACATTTACGCTTAATGTATGCACTTTGCACATCATTAACAACTAAGGGCAACATTGCTTTTAAACGATTTGCAAGCGTCTTGGACATGACATTGTAAATGCATCTAATAAGATTCAACAACAATAATCATCAAAAGAAGTC
Organism: Bidens hawaiensis; assembly: GCF_021521415.1. Classification (NCBI taxonomy): domain Eukaryota; kingdom Viridiplantae; phylum Streptophyta; class Magnoliopsida; order Asterales; family Asteraceae; genus Bidens; species Bidens hawaiensis. The sequence continues at coordinate 17,491 of NW_027506340.1, read as the reverse complement.
GAATCTAAGACTTTTGAGATAAAAGTGATAAAGGAAGAGTTAACACCTTTGTTGATTATACCCGTGTAGTAGAGTTCATTGAAAATATTCTAAAAATCCAATGAAAAGTCCCAATAATATTTAACAAATTCAAAAACAAAACAAAAAAAAAAACGCATCGAAAAAACTTATCATTTTTGTAACACCATACCACATTTTTATGTTCTCCGTAGTAAATCATCATTCACGGGCATTTTATATTTGTGGATAATCACTGTCATCTATACCTTTTTTTCATCATCAAAATATTTATTATAATAAATTAGCAATTTCTTAACTTCATAAATTATCTCAATTATCCATGATTATAATAAGCCAAAAGTATAAACCAAAGTAAAAGGGTATTTGATAGAGACCGATTCGAGATAGTCAATCTCCCGATATACCTGTAGAGTGGGTTAGGCTTCAAGAACAAAAGAGAATATGAGAAACCAAACTTGAGACAATTTTCTTATTATTTTTCTTCTTTAAACGATTACAATTTTTAGGAAAAGGAAACACATAAAATAGTATAAGATAAACAATAAAGAAAGGGTGCTGCTAAACGTACCCCACCTTACTCCATTTTTACTAAATGTACCCCCCTGAACTTATTACATAAATTACAATTAGCTCTTGACATTATTTATATACATATTAGTCCCTACAACATTTTATTCATTTGATAACCTCCACTACATATATCAAATTAAAAACTATCAAGTATTACTATTAATTTATTTTTTTAATATTAATATTATAAATATTTATAATATCTTTTTTTAATTTTAATAGTATATATATTTATAATATACCTTATGTTACCACTTTAGCTTTTACAAAATAAACCAAAAACCCAAAACACTAAACCCGAAACCTTAAACCCTAAACCCTAAACCCGAAACCGAACCCTAAACCCGAAACCCGAAACCGAACCCTAAACCCTAAACCCGAAACCGAACCCTAAGCCCTAAACCCGAAACCGAATCCTAAACCCTAAAACCGAAACTCTAAAACCGAAACCCGAAACCGAAACCTAAACCCGAAACCCGAAACCGAACCCTAAACCCGAACCCTAAACCCTAAAACCGAAACCCTAAACCTTAAAACCGAAACCCAAATCCTTAAACTCGAAATCATAAAAAGAAAACGCAACTTGTAAAAAAAATAATATTACATCCTTACTTTTGTGCTAATCTGGTAATTATATGATTTTAAGGGTTAATATGAAAGTTGGTTTTTCCAAGGGGGAGGGTATGACAAGCAACCAAGGGATGTACATTTAGCCTAACTCTAAAGAAACCTAGTTATAATATGTTAAAGAAACCAAATAATAGATAAACTTAATTAATATATTAAATTTAAATAATAGAGAATCATGTAACGTATCAATATTCATAACATAGTTCATCTTATTCCAAACTACCCCATTTCCCCACCACCCTCATTTTTCTTCTGAAACAAAACTATTTGTCGATCACGATCTAATACAAAAATAGATAAAAAGAAGAAACAAAAAGAAAAAAAAATAAAGAAGAAGGACCACCCGTTAGAGATGCTGCTATACGAAATGATTGACTACCTTTAATAAATTGTAATATTAAATAAAGTTTGTTGTAAATATTTTCAGCTTTAAACAATATTTTGTCTTCAAATTAACGTGTAGTTTATTGTAAAAGTTAACCGTTAATTGTAAATATATTATTGTCAACCGAATGTTAAAAATGTTTCTAATAAGAATGAATAAAGTTTGTAAAATTAAAGAGCAACTTTTGAATTATAAGCACAGTTGCAAATTTGAGGCAATCTCATAAAGCAAAAAAACCAATAGAATCGAAATTTGACAATACAGGAATTTTTTATTTATCTCATAAAGCAAAAAAAGTTGAACCCCATTGACTTTCTAAAAAATAGTAAAGGTTATCGGTTCGAATTTCGTTCGTGACACAGTGTCACATGCGGTTTAAGGGTTTTACCATGGTAAACCTTCAGACGACGAATTTCACTAGAAATTGATGATAGACCAGGTCATCAATTCTTTCTGCGACTTCAGGCAGGCATGAATTCCCTTTTATCAATGGGCGTACGTGTACAAACTTTTTTTTTTGAATATCGATATAATAAATCATAAGGGATCAACAAAACGTCGGAAAACAACAAAGACAAAAGAAAGTAACTTACATATTTGCTATGTCTAATTTACACCAATTGTCTTAATTAACACCCAACCTCTTTGATCTAGAAGTTACCTAAAGAAAGCTTACAATTTTTATTTCTTCCATAATCCTAGAGGGTTTGAACTAATACCGTTGAAGCTTTATCATCACGTGTATTTCATAGACTCCATAACTGACTCGAATTTGTTAATCGTTAACAAAAACCTTTTTTAATATATAATATAAAATATAAATCAGAAATTTAGTATAGGAAATAATTTGTGAAGTGGGGCATATGTCATTCCTTTAAAATCCCATCATAACACCAAGTCCAGGCCTCTTACCATGTGTAGTCATAAAACTCCACTATTAGGGGTTATGCGTCACGTGGCGCCCAGTCAGAGTTATGGTTTTGTACAAAAACAGGCTGTAGTCATAACTCTCCACTACCAGAGGTTATGCGCCACGTGGCGCACAGTCATTATCAATTTTATTTGTTTTTTTAAATACTAAATCATTTAAATAAATTAACATAAAATAAAAAATTACATTAAACTTCCAAATAAAAAATACATTAAACTAAATTAAAAAAAATACATCAAATTAAAAATAAAAAAACATAAATAATACTATTCTATCTCAACCCATATCCACCCACCTATATCAAATATGAACCATAAACACAAACACTCAATCAGATCTCCACCACCGGATCTCCAATCAGATCCCCACCACTGGACCTCCACCAACGAACTCCGATCCTCATCCTCAAGAGCTTCCAGATCCTCATCTTCATCTGTTCATCCTCATCTGTTCAACGAACTCCGATCCTCCACCAACCGGTATATATATATATATATATACACACACACACCGGATATATCTTCAACGGATAATTAATATAATTTTATTTTTTTTAAAACCCAACGGCTCCAAATGGCCCCAACAGCTATTTTTTTGGATTTGTGTGCCATTTCTTGCGTTTTGTATACAACGCAGCCAAAATAACATATCCCATAACGCAGGGGGGCGGTGTACCCCGCGTTTTCGGTCAAAATGTTGGTGGCAACATTGCTACTACACATGTTCTAAGGCTGAGGGGTGTGGGGCGCTAACCTGGGCGCGAGAGCCCCTCCGCTCGCGCCCCGGGGCGCTAATCCCACACCACCGGGGCGCGAGCGGGGCGCGAGCGCGGAAATCCAGGCAGGCGTGAGCCTGGTCGCGGGAGAAGAGAGAGAAATAGCCGTTGGGAAGTGTGAAAATAGCCGTTGGGGACATATTAAATTAAAAAAAAAATATTTTTTACCTAAATAATACCCCATTTCACCCATATCAATCACCACAACTTCATAAAAAAAATAAAAAAAAATGTTTTTTTAATACATTTATAATAAAATAAAAAAAAAATCCGCTGGAGCCCCTGCTAGAGCCCCTCCACACCAGGGCCAGGGGCTCCAACACCCCCCTTATCCAGTTTCTCTCTCTGCCACACGTCACAATATTATTGGCTGGAGCCCCCACTCGCGCCCCTGTTAGAGCCCCCCACACCCCTTAGCCTAAGTTTGAAAATTTGTCCATTCCCATTACTTTTTCAGACCAGAATTTCTTACAACATTGAAATCTGAATCCAACAATACACTTTTGTCCCCATGCACTATCACTTGTACCCCTCATCACTTTGTCTCTTCCTTTATATTTCTGCTTCTCTTCTAATTTCCAGTTATTTAAACAACATTACTCTACTTCCGTATGAATATATTATTGTGTTGTGCTAAAAGCATCCTATTGTTTCAATTTTACTTGTTAAAGCTCAAATAGTTTGTAGCATGAGTAGTATTCTAGAAGGAATTTAATGTTTGCAAATTACTACTTTTCTTAAACAAAAGTTTCGATGCACAATGCAATGTCATCAAACAAATCACATGATTTATGGATACATGTAACTTTGCAACGTAGAGTGGATAATGCAATATCCGAATATATTCTATAAACTCACATTTTTTATGAAAACACTGACAAGCTACAATGGTCAATCCTGGAAAACAAATCACCATCGGTCTCATTACAGGATGGTGATTCTTCATGTAAACATCATTTGACGTGAGAATCAACATTGGCTTCTCATAAGTAAAATAAGTACGAGAGTAAAGTATTATTGAATGAGAAAGCAGTCTGAGCTCTTTATTGGTATTTATAAGAGAGGAGAGTGGGACTGATGTCATGGATTACGTTTATCGGTCTCCATTTGCTAGTAACGACCTAACCAAATTTGTGATTAATTAGGTTCATTTCTCTTCAATGGAAAAAAAAAGGAAAACCTCATTGATTAGTTTTCAAGTATCATAAAAATTTAGGAAAATGAGACACATTTAACAAATCCTATATTTTATTTTGGATTATATCTAATCTCTTATAGCAGATAGTGAAAATGGATAACACACATACATAAAGAACAAGTAATTAGTCATTAGTAATGTTTTGGTTTTAGGTTTAATCCAAAGTTATGCAAAGCGACTATGAAAAATGTATTTGTTTTGGTCATAAATCAAGACATAATACGATCAAGTAAACATGATGGACGAGTTGACAATAATACGATCAAAATCATGATAACTTATTTTATTATATAACGTATAGGGTTGATATTGATATATCCCATTGTACTTTCTTCTTGTTTTTTTGTTGGTAGCAGTTAAAGTTTTTATACTTTGTTTGTCTCATTAAAATAATTGACTTAATAATTGTTTTCGGTTTTGCAACGTGGTTAATATTTTATTTAACCCAAGACAACTTTATTCTGTTAAAAAAACTTAAAACACAACACGTTATAGACTTCTATAAAAACAAAAGGTTTTAGCAAAAGGCTATCTAGGTTTGATTTACTACGTTTAAAATTTTAACCACACTTGAGATAAGTTTAAAGCGTGCTAGATTATTTTTCTTTTGTTGTTTAATAAAAGTTTACAGCCGCTAAAAGAATAAAATAAAATTTGAGAGTTAAAACTTAAAATAGACACTAACTTTAATATAACTTTAACTTTTTAATCACCCTGGTACTTTTGACTTTGTTAAAAACATTTACCACTTTAATCATTACACCATTTTTAAAACTTTTAATAAATTAAACTAATAATATCTGTTGGTGCATGTTTTGTAACAGATAATCTTTTGTGTTTGTAACAGATGATCTTTTGTTTAATAGCGAAGTTAGAACATTTTCGCCTACTGGCCCAAGCCCAAGCTCGCGAAGTTGGTTTTCTATATATATGTGTGTCTTGTTTAGGGTTTAGTATCCAGAAAGTTAGAGTTTTTTGTGTTTCAGTTCAATTGTTTAGAGAGAAACAGAGAGGGAGATTCGTGTGGGACGGCCCGAGGTAGAGCTCACCTCGGGTCAGCCGTGTCTTTGTTTTTGTTCGGTTTGTAACATAGTTTGGTTATTATAGGATCTGCAGATTCGTTTATCCCGTTCGTGTGTTTGTTTGTGTGTAATCGTGTTCTTCGTCTTCTACACCATTAAACGAGTCTAGGAGGATTCCGCACTCATAGACCTCGTGCGGATCTCGTATCGATCGGCGACGCCCGGGGGGGACTTACAATATCAAATAATTATTTTTTAATGACGAAAAATAATATAAAAAAAACGACTTGATTCTACCAAGTAACTAGACCCATCCGAGGTTACAATTTGCATTAAACTTACATCAAATGGACATATATATGTTTTTAATCTTAGCCTTGTTCTTGAAACCGTTCATTTTGATCTCTTTCATTATCTTGAAAGCGTATACCGCTTTGATATTGAAAACCTTATCATTGCTAGCACGTCAAATGCACTTAAGAGTTGTCATGAATACTGCCCGCCCTTGAAACCTCATTGTAAATTGTGGATGTTGTTAGTGCACCTTGAATTTTGCCAAGTCGCAAGATAGATACGAGTGAGCTACTTATTCCTATTCACTTTCACACATCACACATGCACGTCGATGAAGGAATACTCACTCTTCTAATTGATAATGCCTCCAATGTCGGTGTTTAATTCATTTCCACCCTTCAAATAAACAAAAGTTAGTTTTAAATGGTGGCCATTTGATCTTGTTTAAATCCATATTTTGTTGTCGATTTACCGCCTTAGTGATTGTACGACAAACTCCCACGAATAATCCACCATCCGATGGCTATTTTACAACTAACAAACAATTCGAACTCGTCATGCCCTTGTTCTCTCGTTTATCAGACTTATGGCATGCATCAAGGGTTTGTTGGAACATTTAATTGGGCTACTTGAGCCTGTAACGGGCTATTTGATTGGGCTTAGGTGGGTTCATAACATAATAGTTATAACACTTTTAAAAACTTTTTACTTCTTTAATACACATGCGTGTTATAGGTCTTAATGACGGAACTTCACATATATTCGTAAATTGCAAGGTCGTCAAATGGGTTTGGTTGATTATTCATGATTAGGTTAAATGATCAAATCTTGTATATTTTGATTCGGTCAAAGATATCCTCGATCTTCCAAGTAAGCATAAAAACAATGAGAAATGTCTAGCTATTCAATCTATATCGACGGTCACATGTTTGTAACATCCTACTTTCGATTATTATAATAAAAATAAATTTCGTTATTTCATAGTGGGTCGTTATCGGTTTAGATAAATAGAATACGAGTTGGGCCAGTGCTGGGTAAATGAATATGGGTTATGGACTTGGGTTAGGAAAGAAAGAAGGAAAGACCATGGGCTTAAGCCCATGATCCATAAATATATAAACCCTTAATATCCATTTAATCCTCATTCACACATATTCCATACACCACCCAAAACACACACTTAAGATTTCTCTCTAGTTCTTCCTTATCTCTAGCCGAAATCAAGAAGGAAACCGAGCACCGACCCGAGGTAACGATAGTTTAATATTGTATGAGCTTAACCCATTAGATAAAGTTGCGAAACGACGAGCCGACACCGTTAAACCGTTTAAATCACGAGATCCGGGTGGAATCGGGTATAAACCGAACCTATGATGAGCTTAGGGATCACCCTAGCTCAGATTCGGATCGAATGGGGCGAAAAACGGTGAAAAACGAGTTAAAAATCGTTTTTTTCCGGTGAGTTCACGTTTTTCCGGCGGCTTTCCAGCAATGACAGCGCCGGGAAAGTAATACGAGGTTAAGGGTATGTCAGGGAATGTTCTGACATTCCCTGACCTAACCCTAGTTCTCTAACGGGAATTTAGCGAATTAAGGGTGATTCGTTAAGTAGATTCGCTGAGGAAAGATAACGAACTAGCCTTAGTTCGTGTCCTGATTCGTTAAGGAAAAGATAACGAATTAACCCCCCCCCATTTCGTTATAGCCATTCGTTAAAGGAGATAACGAATTAGAAGGTCCAATTCGTTACTTGAACTGATTCGCTATGTGGACTGGTTCGTACAAGGACGGATTCGTCAGAGATCCAGTTCATTAGAGGATTCAGTTCGTTACAAATGACCAGTTCGCTAAGATAAGTCAATTCGTTAAAGACTGAATAACGAACTAGAAAGTTTAATAAAATGACAGAACAGTCCCGACTTAGAAAAAGAATGAATTAATTACAATTCATCCCTTGAACTTTTGAGTTAGCAAATTAATTAATGATTCGAAATTATAATGGAAAATGTGTTACGATAGTTAATGGAAATAAAATTTTTCCAAGCTGACATGACAGCTCGACCCCAGCCAGGGGCTCTGCCCCTTGGACCCTGCTAGGGGCTGCCGCCCCTAGACCCCGCTGCCAGTGGCGCTGCCCCCGGACCCCCGTTCGTTGTGGGGTATATAAAGATAGAAATACAACATGAGTAGTAGTAGTTAATTGATACATGTAAATATTATACAGTTAGCCGTGCACAGCTCAAGAAGGGAATAATGATTAACGGAGAGCGTAACAGGATTCAGGTGAGTTTCTAGCCCCATTATGTTTTATGTTTTCGGGGCTGTGTGCATACTCAATATGTTTGTTAATACGCTTATCCTAAGAGATAAGTGTATGCCTTATGTGAATAATGTGAATGTATGAATGATTGCTTGATGGTACGTGAACGATCTTCGGATATTGCACGTACCGTCAGGTTGTAACGCTATGTATAAGGTAAGTATGATACGTATGCTTATGTGTATGAACGTGATAAAGTTAATAAAAGAAGGAAATGATGGTTGTATGGTTGTATGGTTACGAAAAGGGTACCGAGCCTTAATAATACTCGAGGTATGATGTATGGTTGTATGGTAACGAAGAGGGAATCGAACCCTACTAATATTCGAGAACTAGGGAACCGAACCCTACTAATATTCGAGGAAGGAGGGTACCGAGCCCTAATAATACTCGAGGAAGGAGGGTACCGAGCCCTAATAATACTCGAGGAATGTAGGGCGTAATGCTCTTTAAAACATAAGATATGAAAGCAAGTTAGTACAAAAGAAAGTATGAAAGTATGAAAGTATGATTGAAAGGATAAAAGTCTATGTGTATTGTATAATGTATGATTAACTAGAATTCACTCAGCGTAGCTGACTTTTAGTATGCACGCAGGTGAGTAGGATGAGGCAGCTCGCTTGAGGAGACACGTGGCGTTGAATAAGAGGCTGGCATCGGAAGACTCAAGACGTTTAAGTTTAATGTTTGTTTATTTTGAAAGACAAGATGTTGCTTTAAGACAAGATGTGTTTTGCTATGAAATGTTTTACGAAAGTTTTTATATATTCCGCGAATGTTTTAATTAACTATGATATTTAGAACTGCGTTTATGAGTAAATCCAACACGAAAGTAGGGCTACCGGTAACGGGGCCTTACAATGTTGGATGATTTAGAAATCAAGAAATGATTTTATATTTAATGGTGTTTCTCTTTCGGTGTCAAAGACGGTAAACAAAAATTAACATCAAATTTGTGGATAAAGAACAAAAGTAAACGTTTGAACTTGAAATTGAAGAAATGATACATGTTTAGTTGTGTGAGTTTCCCATTATAGTTTGGTGTATGTTTCCGTCTTATAAGATTTATATTTTCTTTTCTTGTACGTTGTTAAGCCCCTTTTCCTGCTTTAATATTATTGGGCTTTCAGAAAAAAATAATATTTTTTTCATATGTTTTCTCTTTTTATCTTTAAAAGTGTATCTACACATTTATTTGTTATATGTGTAGGAAGGATACTGGACAGAATATAGATACATATGTTCATAAAATATATATGTACATGCATGTTGATTTACACAAGCTAGCCACGTGTGTGCCAGCCAATAACAATCCATGCAATGAAATCGATGATCAAAAACCCTAACGTGGCAAGAACACAATCCACACTGAAACTTATGAGCTACGTGTTAGCCATGGTTAGAGTACACCTTCATATTGATTTCATCAGCCACAAGCTCTTCGGTTACTATATGAAACAAAGATATCAACACAAGAAGTTTTGAGGTATTAACCGAATAACAATAATATTATTATTATGGCTCAGTCAACATTAAGAGCAAAGGAAGAAGAACAGTACTCGTTTGTGTTGTTGAGCGGACACCGAATTCCGGCCGTTGGATTGGGGACGTGGAAGTCGGGTTCGGAAGCTTCGAACTCGGCTGCTACGGCTGTTGTAGAAGCGGGTTATAGACATATTGATACTGCATGGGAGTATGGTGTTCATGAAGAGGTATGCTATGTATACACGTATCCTTTGATATCTAATCTTTTACTGCTTTAAATGGCTGTTTGGATAGAGGTTAGACGGCTGTTTTCAAAAAGTAGTTTTCAGTATTTTGAGTCAGGTTTAAACGGCCTCTTTAAATAGAGTATAGAGGTTAGACGGTCCTTTGACATAAAGTTTTCAAAGGTTGTTTTGACAAGAAGTTTTCAGTATTTTGAGTCAGGACGATATTAATCCGACAGTATTTTGAGTCAGACAGTATTTTGAGTCAGGACGATATTGTTGTGACAATATTGTCAGAATTTTGAGTTTTCAGCAATTTGAGTCGGGACAATATTGTTTTGATAGTGTTTTCAATATTTTGAGTCAGGACAATATTGTTTTGACAAGAAGTTTTCAGTATTTTGAGTCAGGACGATATTAATCAGACAGTATTTTGAGTCCAGTATTTTGTATTTTGAGTCAGGACGATGTAGTTGTGACAGTATTGTCAGTATTTTGAGTTTTCAGCATTTTGAGTCAGGACAATATTGTTTTGGCAGTGTTTTCAATATTAGTCAAGACAATATTGTTTTGACAGTGTTTTCAATATTTTGAGTCAGGACAATATTGTTTTGACAGTGTTTTGAGTCAGGACGATATTGTTTTGACAGTGTTTTGAGTCAGGACGATCGTCTAGATATTGCTCAAATGGCCATTATGACCATTTTTTTAATGGTTTTGACTTTAGAGTCAAAACTATTGTCAACATATTATTTTACGGCCGTTTTCATCAATAATTTTTAAAGGTTGACATTTTCACAAAGGCCGTCTGAGTGTTTTGTGAATGAGTGTAATGGTGTGAATTAAATCAGGGGTTGTGTAGCCATAGCATGACCTATAATTGATGATATATATGTGCCAAAACAACTTATTTGTTTATTTATTTATTAGGTAGGGAAAGGGCTTAAGGAAGCCATGGATGCTGGAGTAGAAAGGAAGGATCTCTTTGTTACATCCAAGTTATGGTGCAGTGACCTGTCCCCAGAACGCGTTCGTCCGGCACTCTTAAACACCCTTCAAGAGCTTGAGCTTGACTATCTTGATCTTTATCTGGTAAGATATCTTTAAACTTGATGATTTTTGAATGCTAAACTTTGTGCTTGTGTTTTAAGGTTTAATTTAAGTATGTTGGTTGAGCTTTTTATATGTTTTATTTATTTCTCTTTGATTTATTTTATATTTGTTTTTAAATTTGTATGCTAGTATATTACTCTTATCTTCTTTAGTTTGAATAATATTAGGATAAATGTTACAAGAGTTTTTATCATGATGATACTAAAAAGACACCACATTAGATATGTACTCCAGCATGTTTGTCACATCATATGGGCCATATGACATCATATTCGCCTTGTGAGCGAAGAATTGTCATACGAGTCATGGCTTTCTCAGTTGTCACGTCAGTTATATATGTGTTAGTCAAATATGTCATAATGGCCATGTCCAGTTACGGATATCACTTGGGCCATTTGATACGTGCAACACAACCTTATATATACGGGCTATAACGTAAATCAAGTGGTGTTTAATATGTCGATCGTGTTTCTTAGCCAAGCAGTTAAACATACAATACGGATATCATATGAGCCATATGAAATATAAAACACAACCTTGCACGGGTTATGCCACACATTGAGTGGTGTTTGGATAGTGTGTTGGTCGTCTTTCTTTAGCCAAACTAGCTTTATAAACTATTTTATCATAATCTTTATATGAACCTCATTCTAAATTTACAGATCCACTGGCCATTCCGTCTTAAAGACGGAGCCAGCAGACCTCCAAAGGCAGGGGAGGTTTTGGATTTCGACATGGAAGGCGTATGGAGAGAAATGGAGAAACTTGTAGCACAAAACCTCGTTCGAGACATCGGGATAAGCAACTTCACATTAAAGAAGCTCAATAAGCTCACAAGTTTTGCTAAAACCATGCCATCTGTTTGCCAAGTAACACCAGACACTTCAAATCTAATTCCATTCACATCATATTATACATTTCATAATTTCGTGTTTCGCATTTCGTTTGGATTTTTAGATGGAAATGCATCCGGGATGGCGAAATGACAAAATGCTAGAAGCATGCCAAAAACACGGAATCCATGTCACGGTAACATAACTTGCAAACCGATCGACATTAACATATATTGCTTTAGCTAAAGTTAACCTCTTTGGTTGTATTGATGTTATAGGCGTACTCGCCACTGGGATCCCAAGCTAATGGACGAGATCTGATCCATGAACCGACGGTGGAGAAGATAGCAAAGAAGATAAACAAGAGTCCCGGGCAGGTGCTTGTGAGGTGGGCTATCCAACGAGGGACGAGTGTAATACCCAAATCGAACCCTGATAGAATCAAAGAGAACATGGACGTCTTCCATTGGGTGATACCAGAACAGGATTTTGATGTTTTAAGTAACATCCTGGGTCAGGAAAGAGTATTGGACGGTGAAGAATTGTTTGTGAACAAGAACGATGGACCGTACCGCAGCGTGGCGGATGTTTGGGATCACGAGGACTGAAATGACCATCACCTCTAGTTAGAATAAGTAAGTAACTGATGTATGAGATCATGAAGACTGAAAAAATAACTCACTTTTAGTTAGAATAAGTATGAACACGAACCGGACGGATGATATAAATCGAACTTGTATGTGATATGTTGTAGAAATGTTGGTTATTTTGGTTGTATGTTCATGAATAAAAGTAATGTACTGTGGTGTACCTGTTTTATAGCTTTATGTCAAGTTTTATTTATAGCTCTAAACATCTATTTTTGGGTTTTTTTATACATGATGATTCAGGATTTGGAAGTTATAGAATTAATAGTATTAGTTCATATGCAAATGCAATCCATGCATTCAACTGCGAATTGCAGCCGGAGGTGCGGTTGTTAACAGTCTCAAAGCAAGATGGGAACAGTCTCAAAGCAAGATGGGAATTGCAGCGCGGTTGTCGTTAACAGTCTCAAAGACGGCTTTTGAATGACCGGGTTGGCAACATGGTTCATTTATTACAACCACAAAGCAAGTAAGAATAACAATGAAGATGTTAAAGACCAGAACCGCGATAACCTTGTGTTCAGTAATCCTAATCTAGGAGAGCGGCCATATAGACGTCGTAGTGGGGCGTACATTTTCTCTTCAACCAAAACAAATCAAGGAACAGCTGATATGGCTAATATAAATGCTGCAAATCAGGTTGCTAAATGCCCTAATGTTATTGTTGATGGAACGTTTATCAAAAGAATGATTTGGTTTAGTAACCTTTTGTGGGAAAGAGGGTTCGTGTTGTTTATTGGCGTGGGTTAAAAGGCGTGGAATTACTAGAGTTCAAACAAGTAAAGAAGCTGCAAATTTTGGATTGAGCTGCTAGACTAGTGTTGTGCAACTTCAAAAGGAGATGATCAACATCAATATTTACAGTACCAATATTCACAGAATTTGGATTCCAACTACCATATGATTCAAAAATAAATATAAAAAAAGGGTTTTAAATTCATTTCATGGACATGTAGTACATGAAGTTGGTTCAATATCTCTCCTACCAGTGAGTTCCATAAACTTATCCCTAAAAGTCAAAATAGGGCATTTATCAACCAATTTTGACCCATCATAACCTTCTTTAAGAAAAACACTACTTCTTGCACCCTTATTAGTAATGTAAAACATACCATGATGCTTAATTAAACAAAGCAACAACCGGGCCGGTAACCTCAGCTCCGAATGAAATGCATCGAACTGACCCGAAGTCAACCGCTTCTCCATAGTCAAACTAAGTACCTCATGAAGCACTGCAACCACCCTCTTTCTAGCTTTCGGGTCCGACACTTCAAACCTTTTCGCATTCAAATAAGGCGGGAACTCCATTTTCTGCCATTTTTCAAGTTGTTCAAGATACCCCGCGTTCGGTCTAAACCCAACCGGGAAATTCAAACGAAACGCAAACGGGCCCGGAAAGTTTCCATCTTTTGATATCCGGGCCCGTTTCGAGCTCCCAGTGTCCAACATTCTTGAAAGCATGAATTTTTCTTCACGGGCTGTAACCGCTAGTGACGAATCCCAAATTCCCAGTTCAAGATAACGTCTCCCGTGCAGATCCTTAACCGAAAAAAACTCGGGGTTTTTCGGAATTAACGACTCCTTGTAATCAACCGGCAAACCGAAATCAGGCTGCACAAAATCAATACTTTCAAGCGGCAGCCGACACTCAACCGACAACATTAACAACTTTCTCAAATTCTTAACCAAAACAGGCTCCATTAGCTCATTAGCCAACACTTCCTCATCAGCAATTTTTTTAGCTTTCGCAGTGAGCATGACCGCAGGCGGCGTCTTATAACCGCTACTAACATAAAAAATCGACGGATTCTTTTCGATAACATTAATAAAGTTCCATTTTTGAATAATGCCAACTTCTTTCTCAAGGTCCCTAAGTAACAAAGACTGATTCTTTTGTGATTGGATAATCGATTTCAGTTTCAAGATTGCGGTCGGTTTCTTTCGGAGGTCCATGGCTTTGTCTAGTTCATGTACTCTATGGTATACTTTCTTCATAGGCCTTCTTCCAACACTGGTTTTGTGCATGATTTGAAGTAACATATAGCTTGATTTCCCAAATGGGTTGTGGTACCAATGTGATAAAGATTTTATTTTTGGTGGAAAAACTCTTTGAAGCATTTCGTCGAACAGTTGGTGTGCACAGATGCAGAAATAAGATTTGTAGCTTTAGTCAAATAGAATCAATACTCAAAATTGTTGAAGAATGTTTTTGATGTATACCAATTGGCAGAAAGAACTAATTTCAGCAAGGTTAAGAACCAATTGGTAAAAGTTTAGTTTAGGGCTTTTTTTTTGTTTCAATTTGTGCTCCTAATTTGAATTGAAATAAGCCCTTTCTGTTTTGACTTTTATGTTATATATTATTGAATTAATTCTAGTGGGCTATTTATATATATATTTTTATATTAATTGTAAATTAATTTGTAGATTTGATTTTTAATAAGTTGAACATTAAAAGAAGTTTATTCAAGCCTAAGTGTCAAAATATTTAGAGTGAATTTTGGTTTTTGTTCTTACGGTTTGATCAAATTTGCGATTTTAGTTCAGTAGTGTTAAATTTGTGGTTTTCATCAAATAGTTTTGTTTTTACTATCAATTGTAATTAAACCCGACCCAGCTCGTTAACTCTCGTCATCATATTCATCAGCGTGAGGGGCAATTTTGTCCTTTTTTCTCTCAAAATAAACCCATGCCTAATTCTCAAATCCCATTTTCATCTTCGTCGTTCTTTCCTTCGTGTTCCACAAACCCTATACGAACAAACGAGAATTACGATTCATCTCTAGTGGCTTCGATCATGACACATTTGGTAGATAAACGGGCCAAACGATTACAGAACCAATTAAGGACAAAACGTGAGGGGCATGCCGATGGATTTAACGACCAGAGTTAACAGGGTTAGTTGGGTCGGGTTTAAATGTAAGTGAAAAAAAAACTATTAGAGACGAAAACCGTAAATTTAAAATTATTGAACTAAAACCGCATATTTAATCAAACCACAATGACAAAAACTGCTGTTTTCCTCAAATTATATACCTCATAGTTTAAAATATTTAATGTCACTTAACGTAGTAAAATTGGTCACTAGTGTCATGTGATATCGATGATGTCCAAGCTCTAAGTTTTCTAAAATTGGTCTAGTGGAAACCCTCACAAAAATCAACCGAACCCTCACAAAATGAACCACAAAACCATCCTCAAATCAATCCACTATTCTAACAATTTGCACAAAATTAATACTTAAGTTAATCGATTTTCTCAAATGGGATTTTCATGCATATTGTGTTAAGCGGTACTTTTGACTTGTATTTATCATTAAATTAAAAAATGAATGTCTGTTTTCTACGTACATAATTTTACAACAAATTCAAGAATCATTATGAGTTTTGTCTAAAATGAGTACTTGTAGATAAAGTCATTTTCTGGTTCTTCCTTAGCTTTTGATAGAACCTTCCAATCTTGAGTCGGGTACGAATTTTCCATGAAACCAAACCTGTTTGATTTCTCTAACTTTCGACCAACGTATGTTTGACCATTGTTATTGGCCAGACCGCTCATACCATGAATGTTATACGAGTAGTCTTGGAAAGACTTAGATGTCATGGGCATGTAGTTGTTGCTAGTTGTTGTGGTGTTAGACTTAGGTGGTTGGTAGGTGGTGTAACATCTGCCGCCACGTGAAGGTACACCATGGTTGTGTTTGGATCCATAGGTTGTGATCACGGATTGTAAATCATGCGAGGCTCGTTCCACAAGCTTTCGCACTGGGCAACCTATATTTGTACATTTGTAGTAGCTTCTTGGATTCGGATTCCCTTTAACTACTTTTTGTCCATATTTCCTCCATTTGTATCCATCATCAAGAATATCAATCTCGCTTTTCGTTTCTATAACAACCTTCGGTTCTTGAACAGCTTTACTCCCAACATGCGACATCGCTTCACTCTCATCCTCATCTATTTTCCTGAAGTAGAGAAGTAAAAAAAGTCTTTAGATTATGTATTCACTTTTAAGGTTATTTTGTCTCAAATAATTATTCATTTTGTCTCAAAGCAATTATGTATTGTCACTTTTGTCTCAAATAGAAACAAAAACATCATTTATTCACTTAGCAAGACCAAAAATAGTTTTTTTTGTCTCATTTATGACAAAGTCCACAAAACAAAAATGGATGTGTATATAAAAGAATGCAACTATACCATCTCTTAGCGTTGGGCAGGTCGGACTCATTTTCAAGGTCGGTGCCTGATTTACTGACCGAAGAGTCTTGATCGTACTCGTCTTCTCCAAAGGAAGCAAATGAATTTTGAGAGGTGGACTCAAAATGATTTTTATCATTCGAGTAATCAAGCAATGAGTTTTGGAATGAGTTTAACAATGACTTCTTCATATTTTGTGGCATTGGATGATTATGCTTCCCTTTGTAAATAATTTCAGTGATATACCCATTTAAATCCTTCTCAACTTTCTTCTTGGTTGGACAATTAGGATAACTACACTTGTAGTAACTACGCGGTTTTTTGCTTCCTTTGACTTGTTTTTGTCCGTATTTTCTCCAGTTATAACCATCTTCAAATTTGCCATGTTTCTTACTAGCTTGAATTGAGTCTAGTTTTTCACCTTTATGTGGAGATTGTGCCGATTCTGGTTCTGGTTCTGATTTTATCTTGTTGATTTCAACGGAGATGCCAAATTGTTTGGGTTGACTATTGTCATCCCACTCTAGAACTTGACTTTTCATTGATTCCTCCTACACCAATATAAGAAAGATAAGGATCTTCAATCTCTAACATAGATCCATTAGATCACACACTTATAATTATTAGAAATGAAAAACAAGAATCAATGTTATTGTCTCTTTGACTATACTCAAAGTTTCATTAACCGAAAAGTCAACTAAAAAATTTATATAAAGTTTTCATAATATAAGGAAATTGCATACCATGTTGTGTCTTGAAACATTTGTTTTTCCCTCTTCAAGATCATAACCAAAATAACTTCCTGTTGTTGGAGATGAAATAATCTACAACAAATATTAAGCCA